>NW_010226122.1:0-30028 GCF_000690775.1 Eurypyga helias
TGCTCATTACTGGTTTCCACTCAGAAATGGAGACATTGTCCACCACTCTCTGAGTCTGACCAGCCATTTCATTTTCCATCGAGCAGTCCATATGTCAAATCCACTTCTCTCGAGTTTTGAGACAAGGATGTCATGCAGGACAGTGTCGAAGGTTTTGTACAAGTCCAGGTAGATGACATCAGTTGGCCGTCCTCTATCTGCCAGGATCGTGACCCCATCGTAGAAGGCCACCATATTAGTCAGGCACAATCTGTCCTTGCTGAAGCTATGTTGGCTGTCACCAATCACCTCCTCATTCTCCATGTGCCTCAGCATGATTTCCAGGAGTATATGCTCCATGACCTTGCCAGGCACAGAGGTGAGATTGACTGGCCTGTAGTTTCCAGTGTCCCATTTGTTTCCATTTTAAAGATGATTTGGAGGGCTTTTTCCCGCTTTTCCAGTCAGCGGGAACTTCACCAGACTGCTATGACTTTTCAGATATGATGGAGAGCAGTTTTGCAGCCCCATCTGCCAATTCCCTCAGGACCTGCAGATGTATTCCATCAGGTCCCATGGATCTGTGCACCTTCAGTTTCCTCATGTGTTCTAGAACCTGATCCTCCCTGACTATGGGTGGTGCTCTATTCTCCCAATCCCTGCCCTTGCCTTCCATGAATCTGGGGGTATGGTTTGTGCCCTTGACAGTGAAGACCAAGGCAAAAAAAGCATTGAGTACCTCAGCCTTCTCCATACCTTTGAAAACCAGCTCTCCCGTTTCCTTCCGCAGAGGGCCCACATTTTCCCTGATCCTCTTCTTATCCCCTATGTACCTATGGAAGCCCTTCTTGTTGGCCTTGATGTCCCTGGCCAGGTTCAATTCCGTCAGCGTTTTGGCTTTCCTAACCTGATCTCTGACCTCTTGGACAACTTCCCTGTAATCCTCTCAGGCTCCCTGTCCCTGTTTCCATGCACTGTAGGCTTCTCTTTTTTGCTTCACTTTGTCCAGGATCTGCTTGTTCATCCACATGGGACAGATATCAGGGTGGCTGAAGCCCCCCATGAAGACCAGGATATGTAACCGTAAGGCTGTTGCTATCTGCTTGTAGATGGCCTCATCCACTCGCACACCTACTACCATAAGCAAACTCCTACTACTATGAGTAGCAATTGACCAGCCCTGCCTAACACTTTTTTAGTTCCTCTTTCTGTCTTTTTTTCAGGTGCCATTGTTTAATTCTGAAACATTTTTCTGTTTTAATAGACCACTTAAATATTCGCCATAAAAGGGTTATTGTGAGAAGCTATGCGATGAACCCATGATACCATATCTGACCTAACGTACTGTATCATAGGCCCTTTCTTTCTAATGCACAGGGAAATTTGGTTACCATGGCTATAATTACCATAATTTTACACCTATTAATTTTGTCTGTAGCATTCATTTCCATAATATACAATTTGAAACAAAAACATCATCTTCATTCTGTTGATGGCAAAAAAAAGAATTATTATGAAACTCCTAAATGTCTTTTTTTTTTCTTTTTCACTGAATCCCTCCAAACAGTTTCTTTCTTATTAAAATTCAAACAGCTGTGTAATGGCCAGACAGAAATAAGATAAAAGCAAATGTGAAACAACCTTCATCCATGCTGAACAAATAGAATATTATAAACAAGCTCTCCAGCAGAAGTTACACAGGGCAAATTAAGAAATACCTAAGGCTATAATTTACTAAAAAAACGTTTCTTAAACTTCTGACAGTTTCATTTAACTGACTAATTAAATTTGCTTGTAGGCATTTCAGTGATGCCATCTTATAACTGCACTATCATTTGGAAAGAAAGTCTACATGACTTCCTGTGGAAACATGTTTCTTATGATCTGCATGTCCCATTGAACATTTTACTAGTATAAAATAGTGATACTTTATTGAATCAAATGAGATTGCTAAGTTTTAGTTAAAGGTGATTTTAAAAATACGTATGCTAGCAGTCATACTGGATGAAATATCAAAATATATGTTGCCATGTGGAGGTGTATTTTCTAGGACTAGTAAAAAAGGATCAGATTGTGAGATTCGGCCTCTCTGATATAAATCAATGTTGCCCCTGAAATCGATACAGCATCACCTAACTGCAATAGCTAACATACATTATAATCAAAATCTATAATCACAATATATTATTTCAATACGTTAGAGTTGTAAAAATTTTAAAGTGTCCATCACACTTTTCTTTTTCCCCACAGCAAATAATTTAATCTCTATGATAAGTAGTTTCAGGAATTCTGTAAACAAAAAGCTTTCAACTAAAAAGACAAGATTCAGATAAGAAATCGTATCTTTCTTGTGTGCATTGCCTCACACACATATGCACAAGAAGCAAAATAATTACTAGAACAAACAATAACATTTATTCTTCCCTCCCACATTTGAGAATAAATAAAATAGAACACCATCATTCCACAAAAATTCATGACAGAAACTTCCAAGCAATTTTGCAAGCATGCAATCTACAGGTGCATCAGAGAAACTGTAACATGAAACAGCCTACAATCTTGTATAATTATAATACAGATTAAATCCTGGATAATGGTCAAAACATTGATTTTTTTTCTCTTTATTTCTTTGGAAACAGCTTAGTATCTTACCATATAAAATAGAAAGCAGCTGACAAAGTTTAATAATGGCTTTCTTTCATTATATCTAACTGTTTTTCCTTTCAGAAGACATTCAAAGAGAAAATGTTGAGAGCTGCAATTATGTGATTATTTTACAAAACAGTAGTTCCTTATAGGCGACAGTTGAGGCAAAATTTCTGTGTACCCAAGGCAGTTCACTATAAGCTTACAATAAGAACATATTACACTTTTTCATGAGTGTTAAATGTATAAGGTTTGGAGGTTTTTGTCAACACAAAAAAAAAAAAAAAAAAATTAAATAGCATTAATTTATATTCCTGGATATAATACTGTGTGCTTTGCAGGAAAAAAAACTGCATATGTAATTTGTCTGTCAACTGTTAATCAACTGATTCAAGCAAGATTTCTATGCAGGAAATATATTTTAAACCCATAATTTGAACAAAAGAAGTTAAAATGGACAAATTCTAGTTACCTCTCTAGGTCCATGACTGTGCCAAAATCTTTCTTCCCCAAACCAAAATTTACATGCACTATTATAAAAATATTTTGCTAGCCATGACATTTAAAATACTGTATAATAAAATGTTACAATACTATTTATTCTCCAGAAACAGCTTCTCAGTTTCAAGCCCAAGACTGAATATGACATATTTTATTCTTCTTCAGCTGCAGTACTACATGAGGTAAAAAAACATGTTACTATGGCTTCTATTGCTGCCACCACAGAAGGCACTTACTGGATCACAAGGGATATGAAGAACATGTTCATACAGCTGAAGGGGATTGTGCAGAAAGCAGCTCCAAGCCATCTTTGCTGCTCTCTACTCCAATTTTTTGGGGGACCAGACGGTGGTCTGTTGTAGATTAAAGTGGTTTTTGGTGTGTTTGAAATCTCACCAGCTAGATACCCAAGCACAGCCACAGAATGGAGTACAGCTCTGGGACCTGCTACCTGAGTCAGTGCTCCTTCTCTGAATGAAACTGACCCTGCTGTCCTGAAATAGATTGTTTAGTGATGATGTAGATCTTTATCTTTTATTTTCCAGGGGAAACTGGTCTTTGACATAGTTAACAGCAACCTTTGCATATCATAGCAGACATGATTTTTAAAGAATTGGATTAAAGAAGAAAAAGTTTATGAGCATTGAATCAGATTTGTCTAGAAAAGATCTTTTGGAACTCATAGTTAGAAGACTGGAAGGGAATATTTGGAATTAATAGAATGGTATGGCGTAGGATGGCATGGCGTAGGATGGCATGGCATGGCATGGCATGGCATGGGATGGGAATGGAAGGGATGGGAAGAGAAGAGAAGAGAAGAGAAGAGAAGAGAAGAGAAGAGAAGAGAAGAGAAGAGAAGAGAAGAGAAGAGAAGAGAAGAGAAGAGAAGAGAAGAGAAGAGAAGAGAAGAGAAGAGAAGAGAAGAGAAGAGAAGAGAAGAGAAGAGAAGAGAAGAGAAGAGAAGAGAAGAGAAGAGAAGAGAAGAGAAGAGAAGAGAATAAATACAACTGGAGGGGACTTACAATGATCATCTTATGTAACTGCAAGTGCAGTATTAAGGGCATTATCCAAATGCCTTCTAAACACTGGCAGGCTTGGGGCATCGATCACCTGTCTAGGAAGGCTGTGCCAGTGTTTGACCACACCGAGGTAATGAGCTTGCCTCTCAGTCTCCTTTCTTCTAAACTAGACAAACCCAGTGGAATATGTCATGGGAAGTTATGTCCTCTGAGATTGCCCAGGGAATAAAGTTCTGTGCAAGTTCATAATTGTTAAACCAGATGTTATAAACTCAAGTTTCAGTTAAGAAATATTCTGTGTCTGATGTAAATTTACCCATTTTGGTTTACTCTCCCCTTTACTGCCGGCTATTTGCTCCCCTCAGAGTTCTGCTTGTTGAGATGTTTCCTACCTTGAATCAATCTAGGAAAAATCCAGCTGGTAGACCTACAATTACAGTATACACCCAGTTGTGTAAACTTCAGCCACAGAGTCCATGACCACTAAATGCAAAAGGGGGCTACATTAATAGGGCAGTCTATTCAAATCATAGATGCTTAGAGCAGTCTGTTCAAATCATAGATGTTAAAAACCTCTCAAGTCTTAAGCAGACCACCCCAGTAAAAATACTATGAGCATTTAAGAACTTTGTAAAAATTTGAACAAGATTTGGTTCTAGATAATAGCTGTATTTCTCATGGATTTGTTTAAAATATAGATCTACAGGCTGTAATGATACTAAGAGATTATATGTGCTTAAAAAAAAAAAAAAAAAAAACCAAAAAAAAAAACCACAAAAGGTTAAATCAAAAGAGTTAAAAAAAAAAAAACCAAAAAAAAAAACCACAAATGGTTAAATCAATAGAGTTAAAATTACAGTGAGGGTTATCACATAAAATGACAACAGTACTGATTCCAAAAGCCACAAGTCACTGGGAAGGTGGAAAGCATTCTGGTGGACTGGTGGACAAAAAACTGAACATGAGCCAGCAGTGTGCGCTGGCAGCCCCGAAGGCCAACCGTATCCTGGGCTGTATCCAGAGAAGTGTGGCCAGCAGGTCGAGGGAGGTGATTCTGTCCCTCTACTCTGCTCTGGTGAGACCCCACCTGGAGTGCTGCATCCAGCTCTGGAACCCTCAACATCAGAAGGATATAGACCAGTTGGAGCGAGTCCAGAGGAGGCCACGAAGATGATCAGAGGGCTGGAGCACCTCTCCTATGATGAAATGCTGCAAGAATTGGGCTTGTTCAGCCTGGAGAAGAGGAGGCTCCGGGGAGACCTCATTGCAGCTTTCCAGTATCTGAAGAGGCCTACAAGGGTGCTGGGAGAGGACTTTTTACAAGAGCCTGTAGTGACAGGACAAAGGGTAATGGGTACAAATTGAAAACAGGGAGGTTTAGATTAGATATCAGGAAGAAATTCTTCCCAGAGAGGGTGGTGAGGCACTGGAACAGGTTGCCCAGAGAAATTGTGGATGCCCCATCCCTGGAAGTGTTCAAGGCCAGGCTGGATGGGGCTTTGAGAAACCTGGTCTAGTGGAAGGTGTCCCTGCCCATGGCAGGGGGGTTGGAACTAGATGATCTTTAAGGTCCCTTCCAACCCAAACCATTCTACAATTCTATGATTCTATGCTATGATCTTTGATTACTAATAGAACTTTCATTTGCTCATGGTACTGAATATCGCTTTCTATCCTGACTTCTTAAATTTCTCACACTCTTTTTCCAGAGATCCTTTACCAATTTTGTTACTCAAATTCCTGTTTTATATTCATAAATGCTAAACTTTTTCTCCATTTAAAAATAACTTGATTAAACCAAAGCTCTGAAATAAATAATAACTTACTTTAGAAATGCCATGAAAAAAACTTGGGAAAAAAAAAAGGATTTTAAAATCACCCACATTTTTTATCTCTGTGTGTGAAAATAGGGCCTGAAAAATACTGTTTTCTGATAAGAGTACAATAATGTTTTGTGTGAGCAGGGAAAAGAACTTCTGTAAGTACCCATATTACTACTCCTGCTTTTTTCAACTTTCTGACTCTTTTTTCTTTCATGGATCAATTATTTCAAGAGAAAAATGAAAATGTTTAAATGACTTTCTTGAAACATTTATTTGAACAACTAATTGAGTAAAAAACGTAGTAGTCTGATGTGTTGTTTTAAACATAGCCTGCCTTTCATAAGTACATTTTCTAGGAAAATATATTTGAATTGTATGATAAAAGACAAAAAGATAAACACATTAAGGTGAGGATTTCAACAAGATGTGGATGGACTCATGGAGCCTGAAAATTTCAGAGAATTGGCAAAAAGAACAGTAGTATATAGAAAAATAAGAAGTATGCTAAGGTATTAACATGTTGACTCCAGTCATTTTTCTGGAAGACTGAAAAAAAGCAAATCACTTTCTTGTCACTACAACTAGTTATAGAGAAGAGAAAGATAACATATAAGGACTGTAGTACATAAATCCACTGATGTCAACAGTTTCCATAGGTAAGATCTCTTTAAAAAATTATGCTATTACTGCTTTTCTGTATAGAATTGCTTCTGCTGTGGTTTGCCAGATTGTTGGCCTCCTCAGCTGTTGGCCCTGGTAACACTTCTGAAATAATTTCTTTTCAGATGATCCAGTTAAGTGAGAAAGAGACAAGGGTTGAAAGAAATCACACATTCTCTGGTCTTGATGACAATGTTCAGTATAAAAATCTATGAGGATAAGAAGAATTAACCCTAAGACAGTGCCATGGTCTTAAGATAAAATCTCCCAGAGCAGCTATTTGCATGGAGTTGTGATACAGTTATCACTTAGTCTATAGTAGGGATGCTAAGAAATGGTGATCAGTCTTGAGGAAAAGTTGGTTACTGGCCTTATGATTCAGAACACATTTTTCAAAAGCAACTGACATTTGGGCCACATCTGCATATGCTGTGCTGATACTCTGTTGTTTGATTAAATGCTTGGTAGATTGCTACATAAGCTTTCTCCCTACTTTATAGTAGTTTCATATTCTAGTCTCAATATTTATCTGAATATGAAAAAAGGAACTGGTTTTTGCATGCTATTTTAACTTTGATACATATATTTAATGCTTTTAAAAAAATCTGTAAGGAGAAACATTCATCTACTAAATAGAGGTATTATAATACATAAAATGATAAACAAACAAATAAATTTCCATATTTTATACATCTGTATGTAGATATGGACACATACAAACAAATTTATGCCCACATATATATATGCCCACAGACATTATATTCCCATGAACATACAAACAGTGCATAACAGAGTAAATACTGAAAAGCTGCTTTATCAGAATTTTTTTTTTTAGTGGAATTATGGGTAAAATTTGTCTCCCAAAACTGTGAAATGGGGATGACTGATAAAAAGAGAGGAGAGGAGTAGCATAACTCACCCAACCCTGAGACTACTCAGGGTAGATACAAAATATCAGGCCAGGTGGAGGACCTAAGAGTCTTTCAATACGTGTTTTAGGTTATTCCATTACACTGCTGCAGAGTCAGATAATGAGAATATCACACAGTGAGGGAAACTGTATTTTGAACATGTATTTTATCTACATAATAGTAAAATGATTATTTTGTATAAAACTGTAATTAAGAACACTTTATAAAAAAATATCAAAGGGATTTTAGGAAGGATACATACCATGTACATCTCAAGTGAGTTTGGAAAATTATGATCATTTGAACAGTGAGAAGATCTAAGTGAATGCAGCTTTTTATATATTTTACCTGCTGCTTATACATTTCTACTTCATTCAAAAAGAACAGCTGTTAGTTGCTAAAGCAGTTCAAAAAGCCATGTGAGCTGTAGCTAAATTGGCAACTGAAGAATGACTTTGAGTCACTTCCGTAAAGGTCTGAAATTTCTTTTTAAAAATTATCCACAAATAGAAGGAAGGAACCAACATAAGGCTGCTGACACAAAGCAGATGAACCGCAGGGATAAGTCTGCTATATAGGCTTTGATCACAAAACTCCATGTAAAGCACAGAAAAGTTTCTAAAAGTTGGTGATCTCAGACCTCTGGCAAACACATAGACCAACTGCAAAAAAAGTCATTGCCTACAAGTGGTCTGAATAGTGATATAAAAGAGTGGGAAAGGGGAATCCAGGTCACAAGCCTCCACCTTGGCATTCATCCCTCACCAATACACTGGGAACCACCAAAGTCACCAAGACTTGTACACATCTTGTCATGATCAAAAGCCAATAAGAGAGAGCCAATACTTACTCAGAGGTAAAATCCCTGTAGATTTGAGAAGACACTTTTCTTGCCAAAGTTCTGTTCCAAAAGTCATTTTCTGATGCAGATAAAACATTTGTACAAGGATTCCATGGGAGTGTTCTTGAGGATGCAGTTTACTGCCAGAGTCCTGTTTTGAGGGCATACAGAGCTAAAAGTACTTGAAGTACCTATAAGGAGAGCTTAAAACTAGATTTAGTAGGAGAAGGTGGTGGAATTTTGAGTAACAAAGAAGAGCCAGGGGCTGCTGATGCATTAGGCACCCTGTGAAATGCCTCTGTATTGAGTTTACATGGCAGGGTTTTAGTGGAAGGGCAGGAGAGCGGCTGGAGGAGTGGCTTTCACCAGAAGGCACCAGGAGTTGCTCCCATGTTCTATGTTCCATGGAACATGTTCCCATGGAGCCAGTTTCAGCTGGTGGTAGCACTTCTGTGATAATATATTTTTTTAAAAGGTGAAAAACACTGTGCAACAGCAGCTGTGAGAGAGGAGTATGAAAATGTGAAACAACTATGCAGACATGAAATCATTGAATAAGGAAGGGAAGGATGTTGTCCAAGTGCTGAAGCAGACTATGAGGGATCATGGTGGGACAAACATCTACCCCGCAGCCTGTGGAGGACCCATGAAAGTGAATGTGCCCGGAAGTAAGTTACAACCTGTGGAGAGCTCAAGATGGAGAAGGCTGTTGGCAGGAGCTGTAACCCATGAAGAGGAACCCATGCATAAGCAATTTTTCTGGCAGGAACTGTGGTCCATGCGGAACCCAAAATGGTGTAGCCGGTTACTGAAGGTACTCCCTTCTTGAAGAAGTGCATCCCATGGGACAGACCCACATTGAAGAAGTTTCTGAAAGATGGTATTGTGTTGGAGGGACCCAGTACTGGAGCAAGAAAAAAGTGTGAGGAGGAAGAAGAGGCAGAAATGAAGAGTTATGAATGTATCACAACCCCCGTTTCCCATCCCCTTGTGCTGCTTATGGAGGGAAGGACATAGAAGAGTAATGGGTGAAGCTGAGTTTGGGAAGAAAGGTGGGGTGAGGGGGGTAGATTGTTTTAGATTTTATTTCTCACTATCCTACTCTGCTATTAATTGTTAATAAATTAAATTAATTTTCCACATGTGAAGTGTGTTATGCCTTTTAACAGTACCTGCTAAGTGATTTCCCTGTCTTTACCTTGACATATGACCTCTTCCATCTTATTTTCTCCCCCTTGTCCTGCTGAGGAGGGGAGACTGAGAGAATGACTTGGTGGGGTCCTCGTGGTCACCCAAGGTCAACCCGCCAGAGCCTGAAAGGAATTACAGTGTGTTCCCCTAAAAAAGTGATACAGTTGATAGCCTAACTGAAGTGTCTCGATATCGAGGTATGTAGCATGGGTAACAAAAAGGCGGAGTTGGAAGCCACCATGCAACTAGAAAGCTAAGGTCTAATTGATTACCTTGAAACTTGATGGGAAAAATCACGTGACTGGAGTGCTGCCATCAATGGTTATAAACTATTCAAAAGGAGCAGGCAAGGAAGGAGAGGTGGAAGGGTTGCGCTGTATGTAAAAAAACGGATTGACCACACAGAGCTGTCTTAGGTCGAGAGTTTATAAGTAAAAAACAGAGATCAAGCTAACAGAGGAAATCTCATGGTTGGCATTTACTACAGGCTGCTTGATAAAGGGGAGGATGTTGATGAAGCGTTCTTACTTCAGGAAGCACCATGCTCACAGGCTCTAATCTTCGGGGGGACTTCAATCACCTTGACACCTGCTAGAAAAGCAGCACAGCAAGCTTTGAGCAGTGCAGGAGACTCTGGGAGTGCATTCAGGGTAACTTCTTAATCCAGGTGATAGACAGACAGACAGATCAGGAAGTGTTACTGAACCTGTTGCTTATCAGCATTTCTTCTCGTCCTATCACCAGTTACCCAGGAGAACAGACCAACACCTGCCTCACTACAACTTCCTTTCAGGTAGCTGTAGAGAGCGATCAGTTCTCCCCTCAGCTTCCTTTTCTTCAGGCTAAATAACCCCAGCTCCCTCAGCCTCTCCTCATAACAAGCAGAGTGCGGGTGAATGGAGTGAGAGGGTTGTGCATTGCTGGACATGATCCAGCAATATGTGCTCACAGCCCAGAAAGCCAGTTTTATCCTGGGCTGCATAAGAAGAAGCATGACCAGCAGGTTGAGCAAATTGTTTCTACCCCTGTACTCCATTCTTGTAATACCATACCTGGAGTACTACATCCAGGTGTGAGGTCTCCAATGAAAAAAAGACATGGACCTGTGTGTTGGTTTTGACTGGGACAAAATAAATTCTCTTCATAGCATCTGGGGGGTGGGGGATGGTGGGGGGTGGCATGTCTGTGTTTCAGATTTGTGCAGAAAATAGAGTTGATTAGGCCTTTTCTTATCCTACACCACCCCATCAGCAAGTAGTCTGAGAGTACACAAGAAGTTGGGAGGGGACACTGTTGGGACAGCTGACCCCAATTTACCAAAAGACCATACCTTATGATGTCTTGCTCAGCACATCAAGCTGGGGGAGAAAGGAAGGTGGGGACATGCCTAGTTATGGTGTTTGTCTTCTAAACTAATGCGTGATTGAGCTTTTCTGAATATGGCTGAACATCTGCCTGCCAGTAAGTAGTAGTGAATGAATTCTTTATTTTGCCTTGTTTGCATGTGCAGCTTTTGCTTTACCTATTAAACTGTCTTTATCTCAACCCACAAGTATTCTCATTCTCACCCTTCTTATTCCCATCCTACTTCAAGAGATTGAGTGAACAGCTTTATGGTGCTTAGTTGTTGGCTGGGATTAAACCACAACAACCAGTTAGACCCTGTCCAGAGGAGGCCACAAAGATGATCAGAGAGTTGGAGTACCTCTGCTATGAAGAAAGGCTGAAAGAGTTGGACTTGCTCAGCCTGGAGAAGAGAAGCCTCCAGGAAGATGAGAAAGTCTTTCAATACTTAAGGAGTGCTTATAAGAAAGATGGACAGACACTTCTTACAAGGGCATGTAGTGACAGGACAAGGGGCAGTGGCTTTAAACAGAAAGAAGATAGATTTAGGTTGGATATAAGGAAGAAATTTTTTACTAAGAGTGTGGTAAGGCACTGGAACAGGTTGCCCAGAGAAGGTGTGGATGCCCCATCACTGGAAATGTTCAGTGGTGCTTGGAGCAACGTGGTCATGTGAAAGATGTCCCTGGACAGTTGGACTAGGTGATCTTTAAAGCTCCCTTCTAATTCAAACTGTTCTGTGATTCTAAAGCTGGCAGTCTTCTACTGGCTAGCCTGAGGTCAACACACTCTCTGTCACATCACAGGGAATCGAAATTAATCATAGAACAGTTCAACAGCACTACAAACTGTGTGGGAACACCTTCAGATTTGGTGAAGAGACAAAGAGAAGCAACAATATAGAAACATCAGCTTCTGCAGTTGGATTAGTCACACTGAGAATAGGCAAACCAGAGCACTATCAGTAGTTATTAATCACCCAGAAACACTACAGTGAAGACAAACAAATAGAGGGATTTAGAACAAAATATAGATTAAGATAAAACACTCTAGATTGAACAACAGATACTAACGGTATGTTACATCAATAACTTTTAATTGAATTCTCTGTGGTCATTTGGTCTTTGATTCCAGCAAGGTGATAAAGCCATTGTGATTTTTAATTGAATTGTGTTAGTGTTATGCTAAACTTTACTTATAACATGCAAGCACATCTGAAGACCCATAATCTTTATATGCAAGGATCGTGCCCTCTGAACTGCTGTTTGTATAACAGCAATAAAACACTGTATTATGTTGTAAATATAAGGAAATAGGCTGTTTAAATTAGAATTTCAGGAGGGAATTAATTACAAAATATTGCATCTATTAACACAACAGTCAGACCCTCAGTCTTAAGAAATAATAAGCATTTTTAAGGATGTAATCTAGACTTATAGACTAAATTTTTGAAGGGCTAAATAGCCAAGAGTACTTTACAATATTTGGTATCCATAGCAGCATAGTAACTGCTTCTACATTTTCTGTACAAATACAAAAAGCTTAGTTTACTGCTATTTATAAATATTAACTATTCACTAACAGTCTTGTCTAAAACTGAACTGATTTTATTTGCATAAAACCAAAGTACTTCCAATACGATAGATATGCCTGTGAGAAGGAATTCTGTCTATTCTAATCAAGGGGCACAATAATCTTTTTAGTTAATATAACACTCTAATTTCTATGAAGCTTTTGAACTGATACTCTTAGGTAAGGGATAACCCTGTTCTCCAAACTTGCCCACAACTTTCAGGCTATTTGTACATGCCTCTTTAATCACAGTTTATTTTTAAGGTGAATGCAGCTGCTACATTCCCACTGAGATGTTTAGGGGTCCTTGTAATGGGTCTCTGTACCAGACATATAATCCTCTCTGAAGTAAAAGTAGGTGAATACTGAAGAATGACCAAATATTCTCTCGAGGTAGGGTATTCCTTGTAAAAGGAATAAATAAATAAATAACGAGATAAATAAATAAATCAATGAGCAGATGAATGGATTAATAAAAAAATAAATAAGCAGGTAGACGATGACAACAAAAATATTCTATATCTATACACAGAATTGCAAGTAAAATTGGATATAATTGTGCTAAAATATTATTATTATTTAATCAGAAAACGTTCTCAAGCAACATCACGAGAATAATAGTTTTGCCTCCTGCTGTTGCTTGTTACTAAATCACTTCTTTTATCACAGAATCGCAGGATGGCTGAGGGTAGAAGGGTCATCTTGTCTAATCCTCCCTTCTCAAGCATTGTCACCTACAGGTTTCCCAGGACAATATCCAGATGGCTTTTGAATGTCTCCAAGGTGGGAAACTCCACAACCTCTTTAGGCAACTTGACCTGTGCCAATGCTCAGTCACCCTCAGAGTGAAAAAGTCTTTCCTGACATTCAGACAGAACTTCCTGTGTTTCAGTGTGTTCCCATTGCCTCTGTTCCTGTCACTGGGCACAACCGGAAAGAGCCCTGGACCATCATCTTTGCACACTCCCTTCAGGTAATTGTACACACTGATGTTAACACCCCCGAGCCTTCACTTACTCAGGATAAACAGCCTACCTCTCTCAGCCTTTGCTCACATGAAAGGTGTTCCAGTTTCTTCATCATCTTAGTGCGAAATAGAGGGGAAGGATAAACTCCTTTGGCCACTGGCAACACTTTTCCTAATGCATCCCAGGATACCATTCATCCTCTTTCCCACACGGACACACTGTGTTCAACATAGCCTCTACCAGGACACCCAGGGACTTTTCTGCAAAGCTGCTTTCCAGCCAGTCAGGCAGCAACATGTACTGGTACATGGGGATATTCTTCCCTAGGTGCAAAATAAACTACGACTTCTGTGAAATAATCATATCACTGGAATACTTGTCATGTCTCTGAGGGGTAATCTCATGGAACAGACAGTCCAGAGGCCTGTTCCATTGTTTAGAATATTTAGACTTTAAATAGACCTCAGCTTTGAGTATTGATGTTTCTTGGTGAGACTGATTCAGAAGAATAATTTGTTTGCTTTATCTATTTTCTAAAGATCTAAACCCAGCTCATTTCTCCAGTTTTATGAATCAATTATTTAATTTTAAAATAATGTTCTGTGTATTGTTACTTATTTCAAAGCTGAACAAAAGACTTGTCACCATTTCCCAGCATCTGGATCATGTAAGAATATCAAGTTGTTTTATCTTTAATTGAAATGCACTGATATTTTTGGTTTATATTTCCTAGGTAATTCTAGTTTCCAATACTCTTCTCACATATATTTGTCTTCAAATAATTTTTAGCTAAGTTCATGCACTGTTCTGCTGCGTTTTGAACATGTATTTTTGCATTTTAGCTTACCACGCTTATATTATCTCAAGTCTGAGTCTGAAAGTTTGATCTTGGATTCATATTAAAACAGCCAAAAAAACATTCCTAGCAGCTTTTGCAGATATGCACCCTTTTCAGTTATGTATCAATTTTTATTGGAGTGAATATCAGTGTGATTGAAATTTATTATCAGCAACTGCTATTCGTATTTTTGAAAACTTCCTGATATATACTGTCAGTTCTACAATAGTTGCCATAGTTTCCTCTGATCAGTTTTAGGTGACCTTTGATTTCCGTTGAACTGTATAGGCTTTAGTAACTATTGCCTATTGAAACTGGTACAAATCTGAAGCAGAGTTCCTACTGACTTGTGTTTTATTCCTTACTCTGCACCACAAAATCACTAGAAAATAAGGTCATGAAAAACATGGTATCTCACTGAAATTAACTGAAACTTAAGGTATTTGTTTAGGCACAGTTTTCTGTTTCTTTTTCTTCTGCTTTTCTCTGTTAGCATTCAGTTTGAGAGTCATTCTTCTCTTCCTTGTGACCATTATTTCCCATTAGCTGTTGCAGTTATAAATCAAAAAGGCATGGATAAACTGCAGGTACCTTGGAGTTAGTAAGAGGGGGGATGGGGTGGGAAGGAGGGGGGAAGAAAGCAGAGAGATACAGGTAGATTATATTCAAAAAACTGCTGACAATTAAGACAAAAGATATTTGTTTCTGTGAGGATTTTGTAGTCACTTATTTAACAATTCAAGTAAATGAAACTTCTTCCAAAATACTAATAATCTGAATGGAGAGGATGCAAAACAGTATTCCAAATGTGACCTAATGGGTGTGAAAGAAAATAAACAGCTCCCTCGATCTAGTTACTGTGTATGTTTCTGATCAGTTTAGTGTCCACCAGTATTTCCAGTGCCTTTTCAGCAGAGCATTTTATCCGCCAGTCGGTGTTCAGGAAATGCAAAGGACTTCTACCATCGCAGGGTGTTAGTCCACACCTGATGCAGACTTTTACGTTTATATTTCTTCAGCTGTAAGATTCCTTTTGGTCCATTCCTCCATGTTGTCCATGGTCCTCTGAAAGGCAGGTTTGTTCTGATATGTATCCGCCACTCCCTAGCTGGGTGTCATCCACAAACTTTCTGATGGCACAGCCAATGATGAATACATTGAATGGGATTGGTTCAAGACAGACACCTGATAAGTCCCTGTCACTGGCCTCCATGTACTCTATGTGTGCAAAAAACCCAGTCTTTTCACAGATCTAGTAGTCCCATAGGTGTAGTAGTGTTCAGCCATCTCCAGGAAAGCAGGGGTCCATCACATGTAATGATTACTTGGGAAGACAAACAACATAGCTAGGAATTTACCCCCCTCCTTCTTCATCCCCCAGCTTTATGTGCTGAGCAAGACTTCATAAGGTTTGGCATCTCTTTGGGCAGTTGCGGTCAGCTGTCCTGGCTGTGTCCCCTCCCAACTTCTTGTGCACCCCAGGCCTCCTTGGTGGTGGGGTGGGGTGAAAGGCAGAAAAGGCCTTGACTCTGTGTAAGCACAGCTCAGCGGCAACAAAAATACCTCTATATTTTTGACACTGTTTTCAGCACAAATCCAAAGCATAGCCACATACTAGTGACTATGAAGAAAATTAGCTGTATGCCAGCCAAGACCAGAATGGTTTTCTGTTCAGAACTGGTCATTTAGAGTGAGATTAGTTTGGACTCCCACGTCAACAGGATATGCTATTATAGACCCATAGGTCTAAGCACATAAGTAATGTAAAGTATTTTCTTAGAAGATTAATAAAATCAAGGGGGAAAAAAAAATTAAAAACCCCCAAAACAGAGTTCTTTTTTTACCTTCCCTCCACTCCTTGTTGGAGGTAGATTCTGCGCAGAAAATGTTCTACTTTTTAATATAATTCAGTAAAATCAGTTTTCACAAAGTTCAAAGAGAAATTGGTTTCTATGCATAGATTTGTAAAAGTACAGATGTAGTTTTCATTTAATATTCTTATCTAACCATATTCTTTTAAACCAGGTACAACCACATTTCGATCTTTGGATAAAACTCTGCTGGCAGCTCATTCAGAACAATTAGCATTAGCACTGAGAACATAATACTGGTGATTTTATTTCCTGTCTATGACACAGATTCTATTTCATTCTCTGAAAAAAAATAATACTATCTCATGGAAGAAATATATCCTACTAATATTTAAACCAACCCAAAGACTTTGCATAAACAAATATTATTTATTTCCTTGAGTATCCACAACTCTACAGGTTCTCACTGATAATCCTGGAATCCAGGATTTAGGAGATCTTTTTTATTTAACTGCCCCAGCAATTTTGTCTTTTATTTTAAAATAATCTGTATCTCCAAACACATCACAGCCTACACTGATAATAGTTTATAAATAAACATTGTTATTCATTTGCATTTTGCAACTCTGGTAAGAGATGCATTAGCCTTCATTATTCTGTTCATGAACCTGATGATAATTTCTACATTGTCTTTTTTAATTGCTTTCCAAGTTCACAGCTCTTCTTCTACATAATAATCTTACATTTACATTGAATTCTTTATCCTGAACGATACCAAGGCCCTTCAAAAACTATGAGCTGAATGCTGTCCTCAGTTTTATCCAAACACCCACCAGCTGCAAAGAAATGGAAAATCTCTGAGGACATAATTTGATAACTAGAATAAAAGAAAATTGATCACTTCAGCAGAAAATACAGAACTAGTTCAAACCGGTTAGAAGTGGCTTCCTGTAATATAATTTGTTTTTCTTCAGGGATTGCTCATTTTTACATAAACAGGTTTCCCTAGCAGCTGGAAGTTTGAATTAAGTGCAAAGACTGTAGTTATTAAAGACTGATTTCTGTTCTACTTTTACAGTTTTCACTGAATTACTTTACGTCTATGGTTATGTCATGATCTTTGAGCATTTTTTCCCCTGTTTTTTTTAAGATGATAAGTATGCCAAACAATATCAATATACCAGGTAATCCTCAATCTACCATGTTCAAGGTGGGGCCATCATGTTAGCCATCATATTACAGAGTTCTTCCTGATCAGAGTGTTCTGGTAGCTTTCACAAAAAAATATTATTGTGATCGCTAGCGATATTTTATTGTTTATGTATTTCATGCATTATGTAGCATGCATGCTCTAAGTTTCCACTTCTAAACCACAGTATTCGAATGCTCTGCCATAAAAAAAAGAAAAAGCATGAAAATGAAGATTCCATTACCATCCAAATAACAGATTCTGAGCACTTCTTTTTTAATAATCAGGCAAATCAAGCACAGTGAAATAAAAATAGAAAAAAGATAAAGAAATTGCCAATTTATGGATAGTATGGAGTCTGATGAAGTCTGATGAGGAAAGCAGATCAGGTGTGTATTATCTGAGGATTTCCAGGATACCAATACCTTATCCTTTTGATGTTGTTTTAATTTATGACTGTTTTATCAAGGGTTTCTTCAAAGGTTTTATTTCTTCCTACATCTTACAAACAAGTAAGTATTCCTTGTATATATATATTTGTGTGCACATGGATAACACTCCAGACTACGTAAGTGCTGAACACAGTCAAATGGAGCCATGTTTAGAAAAGTGATGGACAAAAATGAATGTGAAGTGATAAAAAGCAAAACTTCGTTTCAGCAGGCATTTTCCACCAAACTTTTGCACTGATTCTAGACTACTGCTTTCCCACACTTATAGATCTACTATGTAATAGAGGTTTTAAAAAAAATTTTATAACGCATACATGAATTTTGTCCTTTTTCTTAAAATACTGTGGTGACCTCTAGTCTTGGTATATCAGGAGGCTTTTTTTAACGAGTCACACCAAATGCAGACATACAGCAAATCAAGCAGGCAAAAGAAGTAATTATTCTTTATAACAACATTACTCTGATTTTTTTTTTTTCATTTTCTTACTTGCCTTCACCAAGAATTCAATTTCAAACCTTCTGATCATTTTTAAAGAAAATGCTTTTCTAAATATTCTGAGTTGTTCTTTGGTCTGGTAGCAATATCACAGGCCTCAGAAGGTGATGCAATTGTCAGGTGAATAATGGCACGGGCAAAACTTTTTACCCACTGTGCTGGTTTTAGTTGGGATAGTTAATATACTTCACTAACTAGTAAGAGGCTATGTTTTGGATTTATGCTGATAATAACACACTAATGGTTTTGGTTGTTTCTATGGGATGTTTTTTATAAAGTTGAAGACTCTTTCAGTTTCTGATAGTGCACCTGCATTCCCAACTTCTTTTGTACGGTAGAAACTG
Source organism: Eurypyga helias (assembly GCF_000690775.1). NCBI lineage: Eukaryota > Metazoa > Chordata > Aves > Eurypygiformes > Eurypygidae > Eurypyga > Eurypyga helias. Next base: position 18,586 of record NW_010226122.1, read on the forward strand.
AGAGGGGTCACAGCCAGGACAGCTGACCCAAACTGACAAAAGGGGTATTTAATTCTATCAAATGTTACACTCAGTATGTAATTTGGGGGTGGGCTGGGGGTTGAACCTTCTCTCTTAGTCACAATCTGGCACTCACTGGGGATTGCTTTGGCTCTGGTGTGATGTCTATCTCAAGCTTAGTCTGGATCTCTGGCTTTGATTCTTGCTACTTGGGAACTGCTAAGTGGTTGTATCACTTGTTTTATTTTCCATTATTTTCATGACATATTATTAGTAGTAGTGCTAGCATTGTTTTCATTCTATATTATTATTAGTAGTATTGGTATTAAAATTATTGGTTATTATTATTTGTATTGTTAGTAGCATTATTTTGTTTAATTTATTTTTAATTATTAAATTGTTCTTATTGCAACCCACGTGTTTCCTTGTGTTTTCTTCTGTTCCTCCCCCTCCTCCACTGGAACAGGAGGGGGGATGTGAGTGAGCAGCTGTGTGGTACTTAGTTGCTGACTGAGGTTGAATCACAGCACTCGCAGAAGATCTGTATGACTGGGCTGGGGGAATCTTTTGTCTTAATTTGAAAGTTCTAAGAGAATTTTTTTAATTTCTTGCTGTATTAATGGTAGTCTTTCCTGGGGTCCCTATTCTAAGGTGTGGAATTTCTGCATCTACTTGATCTTCTAAAGAACTTACAACAAACTTATCGTTTCTCTCTGCAAATACTTTTTCTTTTTTTTGTTTTCCCCTGATACTGCAGAATTGTGTACACAAAATGGAATCAAAAGAAAAAATCGCACAACCAAGATGCTTATTCATGTTTTGTTATGAAACTGACTGGAAAGGCTAACAAACATGTCCATGAGTACTAATATGAACAGAGATGCTATGTATTCTCAGGGTGGCTCAACATATCCCCGTCTTCTGATTTGAGTATCTTCTCTCAGATATATGGATTTTAATTCTAGAACTCCATTCACTTCAATTCATTTTTTAGCATGAGGGACACATAAATCCCAACAACTTTCATTGTATAGGTTGTTACCCATGTTTTTTTCCCAGATTGTCGAATGATGAATTATTTATTCCCAAAGATCTTTAATAAGTATGGGTCATGAATATATATTGTGAAAGCAGGAATAGAATGGGTTTTCAACAGACAAATTGAAACCAAATTGTTACTAACTAAACATCTCACTCATCTCCAAATAGTTTTTTTGATTTTTACAGGAAGGATTCTTATACCTTTTTACATGAGAAATAATTCTGTACTTGAATGTGCAGCTGCTGTTCATCTGGACTATCTTGTTTCTGATGCTCAGGAGACAGCTGCCACAGATCTTCAGCTGTGTAAAACCTTGAGGGGCCACACATGCCAAAAAGAGAAAATGTAATTGCAATTCATATGAGACTGTGAAGTGCTAGTATAAAAGGTCACAGCACATTGTCATTTATTCTTCAGTAGCTGAAGTCTGGAAGGTGAATCCTCTGTAGAAATATAGTGATGGTTATACCCTAGAACAATAAGAAAAGAATAGGAGAGGTCACAGTCACCAGAGGAAGAATCTCAGAGGCACACGATTGAAGAAGCTGGAGGAACTCAATTATTATCCACCATGGCTGGATAGGTCTTCAAAAACCTCTGAGGCAAACAAAGGAAAAGTCAGCTCAGACACAGATGTCCAAGCCACTCATTAAATCATTGTTCAATGACACAGCCAAGATCATTTCTCTGCTGTGGCAGTCCACCATGCATATTTGTGCTGGGGCAAGTGGCCAATTGAAATTGCATATGAAACATAGAGATACTTCCACTGTATTTCACCCACCTATTACGATGATAACCCCCTTTATATATCTTTGTAGCCACTCACCTCATCAGCAGCATCTTCCACTGCATTCCTGGACATACTGAAAGCAAACAGTCTAGGAAAACCTGTACTTGACATTTTTCTGTTCTGCTTACTTGTTACTTTCCCTGGATGGAAACGCACACCTCCTAAGTGGCCTGGAGCGTCATGAGAATGACAGATTTCAGACACAGTTCAGCCTGCTTTTCAAGCTAGGAAATCGCAGATTACATTTCAGGCAACTGAGTTACATACAATTGAAATAGACTGGGACTACATATTTGCTGTTACCTTTTGTAGTGGAAAATGAATCACATCGGTTTCAATGGGGCTGAAGATGTGTAACGTACTCCTCAAAAAAAAAAGTGAAATTATATAGAGGGTAGGAAAAGACATTAGATTAAGCAAAAATTATCAGGTTTATCCTAATTCTTATTTTTTGTTGCATATTGTCAACAACTTGGTTCTAAGAGATTTTAGACTATCTGCTTTCTGAACAATTCACCTTAAATTTGCCTGTGTGCAGCAGTGTTAATAAAAGTTCCAGGAAGGAGACAATCCTAGACAGGAGAAGAAGATAAAAAAAAGGCTTGCCCCACTGCAATATTTAAATACTGAAGAAGTCCATTTCTCCACTGCAAGGTCATTGCTCATAGCCCTATTGTAAGCAGCACTAATGTTTGTTATATTCTTACTTTAGTTTTGGAATGCCAGGATAAATGGGGAATTGGAAAACACAGAAGTGTCATTCTCAATTCCCTTTCATAGTGCCGCCTCACGGAAGATGAAGGAATGTCTGTTAAGGTGATGACTGGCTAAGTGGAGAGCAAGGGCTTTCCACACCGTCTTTCATAACATGCTCATAGACCAAGCTGATGAAGTTCAGTAAAGAGAAATGCAGGGTTCTAGCCCTGGGAGGGGATAACCCAATACACTAGTACATGCTGGAATGTGACTGGCTGGAGTCCAGCTTTGCAGACAAGGACCTGCAGGTTCTGGTAGATGCTAAGCCAACCAAGAGCCAGATATGTGCTTCTGTGGAGCTGGACTTCCCTGTAGAAGGGAGACCTGGACATAATGGAGTTCAGCAAAAGGCCACAAGGATGGTTAAAGGGTCTGGAGTATCTGTCATATCAGGAGAGGCTGAGAGATCTGGGAGTGTTGAAGATCTCTGATGAAGAGAAGGCCCAGGAGGATGTTAATCACATCTATAAGCTGAAGGCAGGGGTAAGTAAACAAGATGGAGCCAGACTTCTCAGTGTTGTCCAGGGACAGGAGAAGAGGCAATGGGCAAAAGTTGAAAAAGAAGAAATCATCCTTTGTGCCATATTGAGCATGGACAACTTTTTCTAGTGCACAGGCAGACAAAAATTAGGCCAAGTTGTACAGAATGACGCACAGGCTAAAGGCAGCTAGTCTCAATGGGATTGTTTAAGGATTACATCATTTTCCTTATTCTAAAGGTGAACTCATACTATATCTCTGCAGATTTTCTTTCTCTAACACAAACCAGGGAATGCTACTCAGTTTGTCTTCACATAGTAACAGAAATGTGCTTCATGTAGGCATACTGTTTGAATATTCTGTTAGACATTTTCCTTTCTGGTGAACATGCTGCTTTTTTAATTGCAGGTCAGTCAGTGGTCAGTCAGAGCTTATATCACTAACTGCTTCAGATCAGAAAAAGTTTCATTTGTAATTTTTTTACTGTCCTTCTAAAAATCCAGGTTAAAAGACTGAACACTAGTCACACATTCTCTCCACTTGTCACTATTTTGGGGAGAAAAATGTACTGTTCCACAACGATGATCTCAATTTTTCCCTATGTTGGTTTTATTTGGGACAGAGTAAATTTACTTCACAGTAGCTAGTATGAGGCTATGTTTCCGATAGGTTCTGAGAAGAATATTGATAACACTCATGTTTTAAGTTGTTGCTGAGGCATGTTTATAACAAGTCAAGGACTTTTTCAGTTTCTGATACCACACCCATGTCCCCATCTACTTTTCTACAAGAAGCTCTGAGGGGACCTAGTCCAGGCAGCTGACCAAACTTATCAAAGAGGTATTTCATTCCATAAAACTTCATGTCCAGTATATAAGTTGAGGGTCGTCTGGGAGTCACATTTGTTTTCTCTCACTCACTTTCTCAGTGACATTCTCATTTGTTGGGGCTTGCTCTGTGTCTGGTGCAATATCTCTGTTAGGCTTGGCCTGGCTCTTGGGTTCTGGCTCTCAGGCTTTCTGGTCCTGGCTCTTGCTACTTGAGGTCTGGCTGGGCATCAGTCAACAGGTGATGAGCAGTTGTGTAATTTATTTTCATTAGATATTATTAGTAGTAGTGGTAGTATTATTTTCATTACGTATTAGTAGTAGTAACATCAGTATTATTGGCATTGTTAGTATTATTTGTAATGTTAATATTATTAATATTTTGGGGTTTTTTTGTTTCTATTCAATTATTAAATTATTCTTATCTAAACCCAGAAGTTTCCTTGTCTTTTCCTCCGATTCTCCTCCCCCACTGGAGAGGGAGAGGTGAGCAAGTGGCTGTGTGGTACTTAGTTGCTGACTGTGATTAAACCACAAGAATCCCGTTTCCATCCCCAACCCAAGATATCTCCATGTGACATGTGACATAAAGGTTTCACTTCAGGACTTTTTTTTTTTTTTTTTAAATGAGAGTGTACAGCATTACTTTAACTCTTATGGTCTCCCTGGAAAATAAAGTTTGTTATGATCCCAAATGGTAGGGCACATATCTAAAGTGTCAGGTAAAATTTTACTATTCCCTATGTGCCTATAATACATACACCACACAGATCTCAAGACAATAGTTAAAAAATAAAAAATCACATACAGGAGATACAAAACATGAACATGAATTGCAAAGTCAAAAGTCTTCCTCAGTAATGGAAACATAAAAAATATTTTCAATCAATCAATCAATCAATCACCTACCTCTCTCAAAGGAGATGTTATACTAAGTATTACATTCCACTGTGTTTCAAAACAGGTTTTTTTAATGCTGTTCTCACAGTAATCTCTGTGCTCTACAAACACAGAATGTAATCAGCATTTTTTTACAGAGGAATGGGGTATCATGCCACAAAAAATGTTGAATTAATCACACTGTTCCATTTAAATTGTTGCATATTTTGACACCGTTAACAAAATGACACCCTGTAGGAAGGTATGAGCTTTTTCTGACTCTGGGCATTTTCTCTGTTATTAGGATGTCTTAGGTTTTGCCATTTGTCTATTGATAGCCTCTGCTGACAGTTACAGTCCAGAGCAATAATGTTTAAAGCAGCTAGCAACAATGATAGCACCATGGAGTGTGCTACATTTGATTTTCTTAGGCATGACTATGGAATATATTTATATTTAAGAAAAGTTCCAATACAGTGAAGAATGATGTTGACAAAGAAGTAACAAATTTCTACACAGTGATTTAAAAGAAAGTGTCAAGATTAAAATCTAAATTTTCAAATTCATTTTGTTTGAGACTTTAACGCTGTCTTACTTGATACAGTTTCTACTGGAAAGAGTACCTTATGAAATAAAAACATTTCCCATCTTTGAAAAACCTAACAAACAAACAAAAATTATTTCCAAGACATAATGGCAAATTGCAAATATGGCTAGAATTTCAGCCTTGAACAGAGATGGAAGACACCTTTGCATTTTTATCAGTGCAAAACCAAGATGCTTTTCCCTGAAATCCCTGAAAGCTGCCAAATGACAGATTTACCAATAATTTTATCTGTAATAGATAATGTTCATAATTTGAAAACTGTTTTGTTTTTTTTTTAAATAAACATTTTTAAAGCCCCTTCAACTTTGCAGATATATGCTTGAAGTATCTCCGGTGTTGATAAACATGGTTGTGTGGTAATAGCTCAGATTCTCCCCTTCTTTCCATCTTCCCCAGTCCCTCCCTTGAAGGATTCCTCCTGGAATGAAGGATCTATTGCTGGAATCCATTCTTAGACAGTACCCCCTCTCACCATACCCATGGGAATTCATTGGGTAAGTTAAAAAAAAAGAACAAACCACCACAGATTTATGTTTCACACTGTCCTACAACTAAGCACTCCATGTTGCTAGAAAGCTTGGTTAAATAAAGCAAATCAATAGTAATTTTAAAAGGTTAGGAAGTAATTGTACTATTTCAGTAATACTTAAACAGAGTGAGATTGGATCTGACCTCCACTTGCCTGTCATCTTTACAGATCAGATCATGGGGTTCATTTAAAAAAATCCCATTTCTGCACTCTGTGAAGGACTATTTCTGCAGGCCCTCCAGTCCTGGTTTTGCTTAGAGAAGTGAAATATCAGAGACAAATTATTTATATGCAACTTATAAGGATATAAAGAACAGTCATGAAGTGTCTTCTTTTTCCAGGCATACATTTATTTATTTACTTTTCTGTGGTCTGGAGGAGTGGCTAAGGAGGTGGAAGAACTGTTTCACCAGCACAGCACTGTCAAACCATGAGATGTGAACTGCAGTCAAACTGTTAAGACAAAAAATGCCCTAAATCCTTCCCCTAAAGAACTGAAAACGTAAAAAGAAAAAGTAGAGCATTAGGATGACTTAAAGTCCATTTCTGAGTGGCCCAGAAGTAAATGGTTTGAAAACAGAATAAGATGGAAATCTGTGTTTAAGCAGTAATACATCTAATGGAATACAAAGCAGCATCTGCAACACACCGGTGAATCCCACAGGCTGCTGGATGCACTGGCAGTACTTCAGATATGAACATTAGGTTCAGTATATCTAGTAGCAAGACTACCTATCTTAAAAAGTACACAGAGCCCTGTTTGGCTTCTTTTTCAAAATTACATGAGAAGAGATTGAATATTTTCATGCACAAATCTTATGCTTCGAGATTCCTGCTCTGTTTAGGCGGGCAACGTTAACCACTTCACTTGCAAATTCTACTTGCAAATAGTGGATTTTCCTTTCATACCCTGTAAAATATCATTTTCTATTTTATTCTATTTATTGGACTTTTAGGAAATGACAAAATATTTTAAAACACCAACTGTGGGAGCAACAGAACCAGAAAGTGCCTAATTCATCTGGCTATCAAAATAAGCAACAGACTGTCTATGAAACAAATCAACAAATCCATGTGAGAAAAAATGGCATGACTTAGCTGAACAGAAGTGGTAGTGCATTAGCAGAAGAGCAATTGCATTCTTCTTTTAAGTGTACTATAGTAGTTTGCAGTAACACGCAATGGGATTCCAGTATTATTCTGCAGGCTTCTTGTTTTGATTGGGGTAATCCTTAAGAACACCTTATACTTCTTGGTACAAGAGAATAAAACAAAAAGATTTTTTAATAATCTTTAAGTCTCAGTCTTCTACGCTGTACTCTGGACAGACATCAACCATTAAAGATCAGTTATAAATATCTTTCTGTTGAAAAGAATAGTGAGACCACCTTATACCAAAAGAATATGACAAACACTTCTCAGTAATCTTGGAAGACTGACAAGTCATTTAGTATGTGAAGATGACAGATGTTTTACCTAGTATGACCACTATATAAACCCTCCGTTATAATCCAGTTAGAATAAAAAAGAACAGTTTATATATTGAACTGAGACACAGTGAAATCAAAAATTGTGTTATATTTAAAGATTTCATTCACAAAGGCATTTTCGCTCAAATGCCTTAACTACTTTACTGGTAAATAAGTGCATGATATTTACGTACATGATCTTGGAGCAAATTCTCTGTCATCTCTTCCTTTCCTTGCAGTATTTTCTGGTTATGCATTTTCCAGGATTCATGCACCAGATATGAACAATATAGGTGTCTTCCAGTTGTTTTAATTATCTATGTGTATTTCTGTGGATGAAAACCACTCCTTGGAGTCCCCAAGTTTATATTCTTCATGATACAACTTAAACAGTGAAATGCGAATTTCCAATAAGCATTAAGCAGCTAAGCTCAAGATTTCACATAAATCATAATATATGTCATTTTACTGCAACAATCAACAATTAGAATAACAGAATATAGTGTTTTGCCCTTGAAATTCTACGGAATGTAAATGGCAATATTACCAAATCTTACTAAAATCTGGGGTTTTTTTTAAAAAATCAACAAAAGTACAGCATTCCCAGAGGCATAACTGGTTATTCTATTTATAGGCTTTTCAAAAGAACTGCCTGCATAGTTCTTGTGCGTGTCAGAAATGTCAATGGCCATAGACCTACAAAACTTTTCCTGTCAGAGAAGTATTATCGTTAGCTTAGAGATGAGAACCTGAATCATGAGAATCCTTAAAGGCTATCTCTATTTATAAGTAGTAAAGCATGAGAGGAGTGGGTTTGTAGACCAAAACAGCTGGTGAGGAATATCTGACATTGACACTAAGTCAATTCCTGGAACCATTCCTAGGTGAAGAAAATGATCTGCAGTGATGTTAGTACAATATTTATATTTCAAAACTAATTTAGTTCTATGGGCTTTGAGGCAAGCCTGATGAATTTTATTCCTGTGGACAGGTTTCTAACTTTTCATTTAATAACATTCTTGCTCCAGTTTCTTGTCAGATGACCTCCTAAGTGCTCCTGCTCCATGCTGAAATAATCTTGTGTACTGGTCAGGTAACAGACAGTCATCTCCTCATGGGAACGATGACTATGTCTGGTGAAGAGCAGACCAGCAAAAATTAATCAAAGATGGCCTACAGGTTTTAGAGAACCAGGGACTGAAGCTGATTACAAGTTGAACTGCAGTATGTGCACCCTTGAAGCATCCAATTCCATTTAATCTAAAAATTTAAATCAAATTAATCCAAAAAGTATTAATTTTCTGCACTTTTAAAAACAAACTGCTAAACAATGCAAACCATAGGATACCAATCACAAAGCTGTTGCAGTGCAATAAATTTAACCTTCACTACATCTTCTGAGTTTGGTTCTAGAAATTTCACAGTAAGAGCATTTTTCCTAGGGTGTTATTCAGATTCTTTTTGAGTGAGAACATATGCCAGCTCCAGATCGTCCTTTATTTCATAATCTGGGCATGTAGCATGTTCAGATATTCTGGTGCTGCACAACAGCTTTGTATGTTACCTGTCACAATTATGTTAAATACACAATTATGTAAACCCATTAGTATTTTTGTGGGACCAAATGCATTCAAAGACAAAATTAATATAATAAACTAAAATGTAAAGGGAAGTTTTACAATTATATATGAACACATACTAAGGGGTAATTAGATGTTCAAGATTATTATTTTACTTTCGGGAATATGCAAAGAGAAGTAGGCATAGAAAGGAGGGGTATTATTAGACTTTGTATTACTATGGCCTGAATAATTAAAGTAATGGGAAGCAGAAAAAGGCTAGAAGAGGAAAGGTAAAAACATGATGTAAAGAGACTGTCCAGGACATTAACGTGTTTGAGAAACCCTCATGTGTTCTTCAAACATAGGTCCAGCACTTATTTCCTGAGGATCATAACCTGAGTTGCAATTTCACATCGGCATCAGTCTTATGGGACATGCTATTAAGAAGATATATTCCTTCCATTCCTCTTACCTTCACACAGTACTTGTATTTTATATTTACTCAGGGTGAGACTCTGCAGAGCTCACCAGTGAGGTGAGTAAAGGCAAAACAAACAACAACCACAATAATTAGTAAATCATAGTAAATCATCTCGTGTGGCATTTCTGAAAGAGTAAAAGATCCCTGTCTATGAGGGAGTAGTGCAGTGCAAATTTATGTGTCCATCAAGCCCCATCCAGATATCACTAAGTCCAGCTAATCACCACTTAGGAACTATTAGGCTTGACAGCATAACCCCTGTCAATCACATTTGGTACAATGTAGTGCTGAAAATGGAGCAGTCACTAAAGATTGCACTATTTCTAGCTAACCTGTTTTGGCAGAATGTTTGTGTGCATCAACAGACTGAAATGTCATAGAGCTGAAGATGATGTGGGTGAACGTGAAAAAGCAGAAAAGACTGCAGAGAAAAAGGAAGAAGCCAGAATTAAAAATGAGCAAGAAACAAATACAGGGAAGAAGACAAGATTAGGGTTGCAAATAATATTCTTAAAACAACAGAGGGGAAGTTTTGCAGCAGGAATATAGTTCAATCAGGTTGCTGTAGCAGGCAGGATAAGCATGAATGGAAATTGATCATTCAGGTTATTAAATTCTTTATGTCACAAGTGCCCTTTAATCAATTTTTACACCACCCAGCACTCTTCACAGTAACTAAAGCCTAAATAACATTAAAAGATGGAGGGAAGGCAATAAAAGTGGCAGATTTGAATAATTTTGTACCCTATCATCAGACACACTCTCCTCTGAAGCTGTCCATTAACAATATCCACAGAGTTCATAACCCTGAAATACATATTTGTGCCTCTGTACCGCTAATTAAAGTTCTAAATAATATTAATATTATAAACATCTTACATGTTCACTAGTTGTTCCTGTTATATGTCATCATTACCTATTTTCACTTACATTTTATAAATAATTTAGGTATGAAAACTGTAATCTTGCTTTTGTGGCTTCTTTTAATTGATGGTTAATGAGTTTTTTTCTTTTTGTGGTGTGAAGAGTTCATTCTGGGTGTATCTGCACTTAATCCTTATGCACTTTTATTTAGCACAACAAAGCAGAGAATGTGCAATAGCCATTAACAATAGAAGATTCTTGAGGGTGCAGATAAAATTCTCTAGATATCTGCACAAATGTGATGCTTTGATTTTTCTAAGAGAATGAAAATAGGTCCCTCCTCTCTCTCGACCAAAAATACTGTCAGCAACTCGGTTATTTTAGGAGAGTGAAACATGCCAGAATGGTGTGTTTACAGCAAGCAAATTAGTTCAGACCTCTTTATTTCTGCTGCTTATTCTGCATCTATGCTTTATTTCTCTTCTGTTCTCTTTACTGTCTCATGACAATATAACTCGGTCAGAAAAGTGTATGGCAGGTTTTTCAGTGACTCGGTTGGTAGAGCTTGGTTAGCCAGTCCATGCAAAGGAAAAAAAAAAAAAAAAATCTGTTTAAATGTAATAATCATGTATGTAGCAGGTAATTCCTTCTTGATAGAGACAGACTATTATAAAGATCTTGCAGAAGTAAAGGTCTTTGAAGAATGTCATGATAAAAGTAAACTACAATGTAATGTTACAGCATTATCTGGAATCTCATGCAGCTAGAAATGTTATCCAGAACTAGTAACTACTGTAACTACTTTTAATAGCTTCCTTTAGCTGGTAGCTACAGTTTCTGGAAAGTAATACACACAACTAGACGACCTCTGTAAGACAGAGTGGAGTCCATTACTTGTCAGGTTCAGTTCAAGAGGCAGCACGACCATAGAACCATTGAACCACAGAATAGGTTGGCTTGGAAAGGACGTTTAAAAGCGATCTAGTTGAATGCTCCTGCAATGAGCATGGACAACTTCAACTAGATCAGGTTGCTCAGAGGCCCCTCCAGCCTGACCTTGAATGTTTCCAGGGTGGGGCATCTACAACCTCTCTGGGCAAACCTGTTCCAGTGTTTCTACAAATCATCATAACAAATTTCTTCCTTATATCTAG
>NW_010226123.1:0-6863 GCF_000690775.1 Eurypyga helias
AAACATTCTATGATTCTATGAAACAATGTGTTTCTAGCTCTTCAAAGAGCTATTTGATTTACCTTTCCCAGCTCTAAGACGGTGGGTTTACTGTGTGTCCTGCCTTGTCTCCTGCTTCTGCCCGGTGCAAGGATGCTGACCTGTGTGCAGGCAGCAGCACCAGCTCTTCCCGAGCCCGCACCGTGCCTGGGACCCCTCGAGCACCCAGCATTAGTGTTATGTCCTATTTGGGTTGTTTATCTTGCTAAGACACACATCTGTGCCACCCTTCTCCCCTCCCCACTGCTATAAATGTCTGTTCCTTCGTAGATCACACACCAGATGTGGAGGCATCACTTTCGCTGGACATAAGGTTTTTTCCAACTTGCCCTGCAGAAGCAGCACACACACGTTTTGAGCATAAAATGTCACTAATTAAAATATAACAGGTTGATTTGGGGGGTAGATCTCAAAATCTGCCCTGTTCAGGAGGGGAGGTTACCCCATTAACTAACTCTAAGCAGCACCTTAAGGTCCTCCAGAAAGTACTGAGGGAGGTGTTACCAGTATAAGCTAGTTTTGTGTGAGCTGATCCTCCGTTTCAGATGAACCCAGCAGACTAGAGCTGGCGTTGACATACACAGTAGCTTTCTATTTAGGATAAACCCAAAGCAATGTGGTCCCATCTGGACAGCTAGGATTGCGAGTAGCTGACAGATCAGACACACAGTCTTTCACCCTCTGTATTTCTCCAAAAGCATTCAGTTAGCACTGGCTTGCTCATGCGGTAGTGTAAGTAGAGCTTCGACCTGTCGGTAGACTCCTTTCAAAGCAGATACTTGGCTCCAGCAATCGCTTTCTCTGGGTGCAAACTGGAGCAAGCAGTGATACACCTGAAAGGCACTCCAGTCTTATTTTTAATGCACTGTCTTCTGAGGAGACTGAGAAAAAGGTAGAAAGCTCACAACATAGTTTTTTATCATCAGTCTTTTTTCTCCTCTTTGGGCTTGATATTCCTGCAGCCACTAAGATGGGGTCTTCTAAAACTTCACCACCTGTAGCAATGCGGAAATTTCACCCTCTGGATGCCCTTTCTGTTTAGTAGGGGTCATGTGGTGTTAATGATGGGAAAATTTTAGGGTTTGTACGAAATTGAAGCTTCCTTTGTTTCTTCTAAGTTGTTGGTCTTCAAAGTGCAGAGGAGCTGGCTCTACAGGAGCAGTCACTGCTTTACACAAAAGAAAGCTTCTGAGAAGTTCACTGTCTCCACGTGAAAGCCACCCCTCAGTCTTCCATGCAGGAAAAAACCACGCACAATGCAAAGCCATTGGAGATGTACTCCGAAGAGACGAGGCATAAGCTTCACTGTAGCATCTCTTAGGCTCTACACATCACATACTGCTTTGCTATGCCTTTCTGCTCCAAGACAGCAGTTAAATAAACAAATAGTGAGTCCTGTTTTACTACAGGCCTCTCAAGAAGTTAACAACTAACCTTAACATGTTTGATCAAAGAGCAATTGAGTATCTGCAATGTATATTTGCTGAGATCTATAGTTTTGTGTTATTTTATTAAAATAGACATTCTCTCTTGAGGCATCCTCCAGTAGTTTGAGCTCAGGATTGGTCATCGAGTGACATACAAGATACTCATGCTAGTGGACAAAGGGGAAATTACTCTGTTTAAGGCAGAACTGTTCTTGCCAGCCCTCACAACTGGATTGTCTGCTGACCACACAAGTGTGTTTGTCCATAATACATGCAGTCCTCAAAAAGAGACATTAGAATCTGAGGATGAAAGCAGATTTTTTGTAGCAGAAATATTGCAAAGATGTTCTGCCAGGAAAACCTTTTCAGCAACTTGAGCATCCAACTCAAAATAGCAGCTCATGATGCTGAAGTCATTGCTTTCATCCAGCATCACGGTGAAAAGACTTGAGCTGGCATGGCTCAGCAGTCTGCAGGAGATACGATGACAGATTTCTGAGTGTGCAGATTGCTTTTGTTCTCCAGATGAAAACACTCTTACTGTGGCAGTCTCAACATCCCCTTCACCAACCTGGAAAAGCAAGGAGCATGGAGAATGTGAATATGTTGCTATGGCATTGCTGGCAAAACAACAAATTTGGTAGTTTACTCCAGCAGAATGAAAAACCGGGGACAGTTGTTAGGCAGAAAAGGAATGTATTCTCTGGTGTACAAATAGCAACACTGCAAAGCATATATATGTCTTACAAATAGAAGACATTTTTCCACATCTCGGTAGAAATGACATCATTTACTGGGAAGGAGGGAGAAGAGCAAGTTGAAAACCTTACCAGCTTCAAACATGTAGTAGCTTAATACATAAGATGTTGTGGTCTCTAGTAGATCCCGAGCTGACCACAGGACCTTTATTCTCTCCACAACCTCATTCGGGGATGTGTGAAAAAAGGCTTATGAACTCTTAAATGAAACGCTCTATTCAGGATGGCTGAGGCCTTCAAAAAAAGGCCAAGGCCTTCTATTTGGTTTTAGATGTTCACCTCAAGAAAGATGTGGGCAAGATGGAGAAGATCCAGGTAGAAGCACAGACAGTGCTCTAGAAATCATGGCTTAATGGTGCAGGACTGTTAGGACTGTTTTACATAAAATACAAACAACTTGGGACGTGAGGTCAGACTCAAATAGGAGACTGCTGCAGAGCAGACGGAAACAATTTGTTCTTCACATCCGTAGTGGATAAGATAAATGACAGCAGCTTCAAGTGAATGAAGAGAGATGTAGATAAGACATTAAGAGAAGCTGCCTAATACCAAGACCGGCAATGCACTGGAATAAGTAGATGAGGGAAAACACTGTAATTTCTGTTACTGGAGGTTCCCAAGATCCATTTAGATAAACGTTTGTTGGGGTGGCAGAGAATGATTTTGTTTTAGTGTGAAACAGAGGGGTAGACTAGGTAACTTCTTGAGGTCTCATCTTGTCCTTTTTTTCTGATGACTGAATTATTTGGTAACTGATAAGAATATAATAAGCACAGATCTCAGAATCACCATTTTTTTTTCTGACAGGATGCATTTTCCTGTGCTGATAGATTGAATTGGCAAAGGTCTATATAATTCTCTGTAAAATCTAATGGCTTTATAATCTGGTGGGTTTGGTACTACGTGTGTCTTGAATATACATAGACCTTTAAAGAAAGATCCTGAGAAGATGCAAGAATTGTCTTTTAATTGGGCTAATTTAATGTAGTTCTGAGATTTGTTTCAGTATAAACTTTTTTGTTATTAATGATGCCTTGTCATCAAAATCACTCCTTCAAAAACAGGGAGATGAAGTATAGGAAAATCATCCCTGCTGGCCTCACAAAAGGAATTTTTATGTTAATACTTGGCCACAAATGTTGCATGCATAGACACAAACTAGAAGGCTGTCATATGTCACAGAAATGAAATACAGGGAGAAATGATATTTTTCCATGTTTAGTAATGAACTGCATGAAGGCCATAAGATGGATATGCAATATCCAAACCAGTAAGCATCTGTGATCCAAGTTTTCCAGTAAAGGTCCATATGAGCTGAAGAAGTGTTTTCAGTATCATCTGAATCGCAGGCGAGTTTAATTCAAGGAGAGCATTCAGCCGTGCATTGCTGCCATTATGGTGAGCTCTTAAGTCCTAAGAAAGTTAAAAAAACCCCACAAACCAACACTTGAATTTACAGCTGTAAGCTATTCTTCTTTCTTATAGTCCTGATAAACATGAATTATCCATTAATTACCAAAAATTATTTTTAATCTTCTTAGGATTATCTTCATTAGTTTCAGCCAGCCCTGCTTTCTGCTGTGCACTTCTGCCCACAGGCTGAGTGGAGTGACATATCTCCAACCAGACACAGAGTGTTTCTCCTCTGTCAGGGACCTACGCCCCCACTTCCCAACAGCCCATCTTCCCTGTCCAGAGCCTGGCATATCCAGCTTTACCCCTGATCCTCCCGTGGCCATACTAGTGTTCCTCAGCTCAGTAAGGTCATTTCTTTGAGTGCCTCCTCAGCCTCCTCCTCCTGCTTCACAAGTCTCTTCTTTATAAAGTCCAGATGTCTTCCACCAACCTGTGGTGAGGTAAATCTGTGTTCTTGGCCGCAAGGCTCTCGGACAAAGCCATCCATGGCATTTCCAGCCCTGAAAGAAAACCAAACCAAAGCTAAACAAAACCCACAAAGCACAGTGAGAACACCCTCCTCCACAAACTCCAAAATCCAGGGACTGATGAGTCAGTGCAAACTTCCAGCAAATTCTGCCTTTTCCTACCCTAGAGGGATCCTGAATAGCTCTAACACTTCTGCTCTGCTCCGAAACCTGTTCGGATTCCCCCAAACAGAGACGAGAGGTGACCTGGATGAGCTCAGGTCATCAGACACGGGTACAGTCCTGACGCAGGCATCAACTACGTACTTTACATTTCTCTACAGCCTGAAACAAGAAACACAGAAGCGCATGTCTGCTCTCGGAGGGCACAGCCAGGCACCCGCAAAAACACTATGAGGGCCCCGGTGAGACAGGATTTACTCTAGCCCAGGGAATGGGTTGCAGACAGCACTCTCCCAGAGCAAACAACCTGGGCAGCCCCAGTCCCTCTGCCAACGCAGGCTCCTCTCGGTGAAGCAGTTCCTCCATGTACACCGCCTGGGGCAAGGGCTTCGCTTGGAAAAGGCACAGCCTGCTCAAGTCCTTTCTCTGTTGTGGTGCAATTCCTGTGTTTCACCTACACTAGCTGCTCTCTGTGTACGTGTCCCTCAGCTATCCAGCTCCTGGGTTCAGGCCAGAATACCTGTGTGTCTTCCTTCAGGTGGTGTATAACAAAAGTTTTGTCCTACCGACTAATTATTCACGATCATTCTTGTCACCATCCCAAGGCGCTTGGCACGGTGCTGCAGAGCTCTGCCGGGGGGATTCTGAGCAGCTCGCTCTGTGCTGCCACGGGGCAGACATCCCTGCTCCCTTGTCAAGCAGTCTTCTGTGCCTTCAAGTAGGAGCTTGAACCTCATCACAAGGATAATTTAAGGTTCATCCTCTTCCCCATCCCTCTGCTTGACTAGTATGTCTCCGGTTCTGCTTCCTGAAGCCTTGGCAACCCGTGCTGTTCGCTCGTGTTGTGATTGCTTCCAACCCTGGAGGCCCCATGCATTGTACTTGCCTCCAACACTGGAGGCCCTGTGCCATTTTCCAGAAATATGTAACCCAAACACCACCAGGCAACTGTCCTTACAGCTTGCCATGGAGAAACCAGCAGACGGGACCCCACCAAAGGACAACCACAGCCTGTGCTCGGCTCTACTGCCTTCCAGTTATCTCATGTACCCCACTCGTGTCCTCACCCTGCTCCTCACTCCTTTCCTCACCCTCGGTGCCCTTTCACTGCTCCCAGTACAGTCACCAGCCCTCCATGCCTCCTCCAGCTCCATGCCTAGACTTTTGCCCTGGTTCCTTCTTCCTCCCAGCTTCATCCCACCTCCCCAGCTGCCCTCCAGTCTTCATTTCTCTTCTAACCAGAGAACAGGGAGCCTTGTCCCACCCAAACCCTGGTATATAGGTGTGGTAGCACCTTGTGGGGTTTAATGCTTAGGCGGTGCTCAGAATAATTACGAGGCCAAATGGATTCCTCCCACAGATTGGCTGCCCCGGGAGAGTGGAGATGTGCATACATTACCCCTGCAAACCTGCACATGGCATTCTGACACCACGCAGCTCCTGTTTTCATGTCATTCCAAGCAGCCTTCGATGGATACAGGTCTGCAACGTGCACACAGGACCTTTGCCATGTCGAAATGCCTCCAAGCAGCAACCACCCATGTTGGCAGGCTATTAAGTTTCTATAGAAATTTGACAAGACTCCAGATGAACATCAAACCATCTCAAATCTCCCGAGGGGCTAAGAATTAAAAAAAAAAATAAAAAAATTACTTCACATGTCATAGTTCCCTGCAGCTTTGCAGCTAATTTAAAATCTGTTGATCCTGGTGCCAATAAGTAGTTTATCTTTAAACTACGTCTGTACTCAGCACTGGTTTCAGTCTCAGGTTAGTGTTGGTTGTTTAGCAAGGAAGTCAGTTGTCTAACAGCACGTAAAGGAGAGAGACTTGCTGTGTGTGTCTGCCTATACGTATTTGTTCCGTTAAGCACAACCTCGCATGACAGCTAAATATTTCTCTGGGAAAGCTTGCTTTCTCCGAAGGTGAGTGCAGAATTAGTATATGTGCTAATGCACTGCCCCCCAGTGGAGTCGGGATCTGGTTTAGATCGAGCTTGGCAAACCTTCACTTGCGGGGTGCGTAAAGAAAACACTCACAGGACATGTGTTAAATCAAACCATTAAATTAACCATTGGTGGGGCAGTGTTAAATCCATTCAGAGATCATTTATGGAGAGGATAATTCACTGCCGGGTTTAAATTTGCAGTAGAAACTAGTGCTGTCCCAGAATAACGCTATTCTTGGCAAGCACGTCAGTCGGAGGGAGCAAGGTCTTTGTCTGCTTGTGGATGACACCTCACATTTCAGAGCTGCTAAGGGGAACTATAGGATGTTCTCATTTTTAAAGCATAGCCAAATTCAAAATGTCTCAAGGCTGATGAGACACATAACTATTAAAGCAGCTGGAAGGAGCTGGCACTGCAACATCCCTCATCATCCAGTAGGAAAATGTGTCACCTCCCGGTTTGTAACAGAAAAGATTATGCATATTTGATCATATTAAGTGTTTCTGGAGATAACTTTAAATTACTTTTTTTTTTTTTACTGCTGCATTTCCTTCTCTCACTGGCTTATTGTTTTCCAGACTTCTTAGGACTGTCATTGCTCCCCAGAGGCCCCTTTCCTATCCTCATTTAGTTTTCCCTACAGCCA
>NW_010226123.1:6894-11897 GCF_000690775.1 Eurypyga helias
AACCTGCGGTTTGGTTCACATTTACAGTCAGACTCTTGGCATGTCCAAAAACTCTTTTCTCAAAAAGAAGCTTTAGATTAATATAAATTTTAAAAATGCATGCAACTAAATGTCTAGATGGTAGAAATCAAGACCATAAGACCATGGTGTTCACCATTGCTTCAATTCTTTTCTGGTGTTATCGTCTTCATTTTTCCTACAGTGCTCTGCCACATTTCAGTGACATCACCTCTGTGTCAGGACAGGGTAATGCTTCTGAAACCACATCTCCACGTTTTCTTGCTCTTGTGTCATTGGAATGAGGTGAGGCAATAGATGTGCATATGGAGGGTAAAAATATCTTCTTCTGCTCACAGCAGTCAGGTTGTAGCACCATAAAGGGCATCTGAATCAGCTAAATGACCAGTTAATGGAGGAGGCAGGGGAGGAAAGAAATATAAAGACGGTGTGAAATCTAGTATTTGAGAATGTGTAAGCTAGGCTTAGCCATACTCGAGTCAGAAGTAGGCAGCAGCCCTTTCCAGGTAGACTGGGAGAGGCAGTCATGAACACCCTCGTAGCGCACATGGGAAAACCAGCGAGTGCCACAGCACAAGCAGGAGGAGTATACCTTTCTTTCTGTATATATTTTGTCCTAACACCCTATGAGCTTGCCTTCCAGGTCGTTAGTTGGCCAGGCTGAACTCCCCCTTTGCCCATGCCTTCTGGGGTGTTTGCTGCCTGGTCAGCAGTTGGCAAAGCCTGTCTCTCTGGCAACACAGGGTAGCCTTCAGCGTGTGCAATCATTTCCAGTTACCCCAGTTCCCAGTCTGCAAGCATCCAGGCTAAGACACCAGCAGGGCACACGGGATGCAGCCCCACACCTGCCCTGGGGCAGCCATCCTGGCAGGACATTCTATCAGCTACCCACAGCGAGCATCCCCCAGACACCCATAGCCCCTTCCCTCCAGATGGGTGCTAGCAACCTGCTCCTGTTCCAGCTCAGTCTCCACAACGGTGCATTATCAGCTCCTCTCCCCCTTCTGACACTTCTTGCAGCAGAGGGGATTTGGGACGGTTGTACCCACGGTCATTAGTCCTTCTCGTGCCCTGCCTTGCTGCCTGCCTTCTGAGGTTTCAGCAGTCCTCTGCAGGACTTGTAGGAGGGGAGCAGTTTTTCATAACACTTTCAGCTGGCAGTACCCTAATCCTGAAGATATTCTCCCCACACCTGGTGTCCAGAGCTCCAGTTGTTTTGTTAGTGGCTTTTCCACAAGAAATGTACCTATGTCATTGGTAAAACCAGAGAAGAAAGAGATCCTTCCTTTA
The DNA here is from genome assembly GCF_000690775.1 of Eurypyga helias. Lineage (NCBI taxonomy): Eukaryota > Metazoa > Chordata > Aves > Eurypygiformes > Eurypygidae > Eurypyga > Eurypyga helias. The sequence continues at coordinate 8,203 of NW_010226123.1, forward strand.
GATGTGCAATACAATATGACCTTGGTAGTAATACCAGATTTCTAAATTATCCTTGACAGCAAGCTTTAATTCCTAAATAGAGCAGGTATCATGGGCTTTCTGGACTTCAATAAAGCATTTGACACTGATATGCATAAGGAACATAGGATACATCCAACAGGCAAAAAATGAGCAAGCAGAGAGCTACAGACGGGTCATGTCAGAAGAGCAGTTACTGAACTGAAGGCTCCCACCTATTCTCTCAAAACCTGTCTTATTTAAGTGTCCTGGGCTGCAGGTTGCAATCAGAATTGGCTGAGCACACCAAGCTGGAAGGAAACATCCCTCCTGCAATCGCCAGAGTGCGGTTACGAGGTTGCTGCTTCATGAGAAGAGAGTTACTCGTACAGGCTTGCATCTTGCGTAGCAGTGCTGGTGGTGGTGTCTCCAAGATGTGCACCATGGTGGTGGTGGTGGGAGAACAGGCATGAAGAGAGAAGCGATGTCTTTTATTAGACTAGTTGATAGACCTAAAAAAAATAATCGTCTCTCAGTTCCTTCAGTGGGCTCAAAACACAGCAGTAGAAGCCATGCTGACTGCAAGGTAGAAGCAATCACTCTTGGATCAATCTCGCTACGCTAATCAACCCCACCACATGAGAGAAAAAGGTGGTTAACACCTGTGGAGGGGGGTTGTTACCTGGGAGAGGAGGGACAGGCTGGTAGCTCCTGCAGAGGGGGAAAAAGGAAGGGGGGAATAAAAAAAAAAAAGGTCATTAACACCTGTGTTATATTTTTAAATACATTATTACATTTCTGGTATTTTGTAATTAACCCAAGTTAATTGTGAGCTCTTGGCTTGCACATTTCCAGCCCAGAGGATAACCAGTTTTTTAAAATGAGCTTGCTCCTTTGAAAGGCTCAGCTTGACACAGCTGGTAACAGGTTTATCAGATAAGGTACCACTAGGCTTAATGCGCTTCTTAATTAGGAATGTAAACACCTTCATTAGGAAAAATAAATGAGGGCCTCAGAGAAACTATGAACAGATTTTATGATTATCAGCTCAAAAGAGAAAGTATTCCAACAGAGAAAGCCATTTCTTCCTCCTTCCCTAGGACTGGAGGGCAACCGGCTTTCTAACTGTCACCTTATGTGGCACGTTAGGCAGAGATTCTCCCTCCGCCGGGGTGTTGTATGAGACTGGGGAGATCCAGGCTGAACCGGGATGAGTGGGACAGTCTGCCTCCCCAAGGGCGCGTGGCTATGAACAGATGTGTTTGCCTACACACGCGTTCCTGTCGACACGCCGTTTCTGTAGGTGTGCCGGTACCTCGGGACTAGTCGCGGGCTTCGACTTCGGCCAAGGTGGTGGTTGCTCTTTCTCTGCCCGTATGCGCGGCGGTTGGGATAAGCGGCAGCCCCAGCAGGTCGTAGCTCGCAACTACCTGTAGACAGGGAGGATTTGGTTGTTCAGGCATGTTCCTCTGCCTGGCGCTGGACTGGGAGCTGCGTTTTGGCCTTGACGCCTCATCTTCTCGCTGTCCCCCCATGGGGACCCACACCCCCAAGATGGGTGGGTGGACGGGATACATGGGGAGGCTGCTGTTATGTACCGTCCCGTATCCCCCTGCTTGGGGCACAGGGGCCCGCAAGCCCTGGCTGGTGCTGTGGGTGCCCCGAGCTGTGCCCCCCAGCTGCCTCTCCCCACGGCACCCCCTGGCATGGAACCCGCTTGCTGTGTGGCCCCTGTTCCCGGCGGAGAGCTTTCCCTCCCCGTGCTCCCTCTCCCTGCTCTTCCCAACAATGGTGGCCTGGGAAGCTTGGGATGTAGTTTTGAATTTAAATGCGGCCAGCCTTTAGTTTGCAAAAATAATAAAACCCCTTCAAACAGAGTTATGTAAAAAGTAGAATAATAAAAAACCTAATGTTTTTTGGCAGCCAATGTGTCCCTTTGTCTGCAAGACAGAGGCCTGTTGACAAACAAGAGGCTTTTCTGGGACTCCAGAATCAAGTACCAACGCATAAATGGCCACCACCTAATACTGACTTCAGTACATTTGCCAAACACGGTGGAACTGCTGCATTGTTGCATAATGCACCTGCTCGTGGCCAGGACCCTCCCAATGACATCCTCCCTATGCAGTGACCTGCTCGGGGGAGGTTCACCTCCAAAGGTACCACGGTGCTCTGCTGCAGCCCCCTCCCACGGCACCCCAGCTGCTATTCGCTGTGCCTGTCAGATGCAGCCATACAGATGTTTTCATGCAAACCGTGGAAAAAACAGACCTCTCTAATAATTTTCTGGCTTTTGGCTAAGAAATGCTAGTGTGCTGCAGAGCTAAGAGCAGACATTATTATTGATGGTCACCATGGGATTTCTATTCTATTTACAAATTCAATAGATTCTGTCGATGGTCACTGTAGGATTTCACCTCAATTACTTCCTCTAAAGTATTTCTAAATTTCTCCACCTCTCTCCTGTCCATCAACTATTAATGTATCAAAAAGATGTCAGTCTCTACATGGTGCTAAAAATCCTCCGCTTCGACGGTACTTGGCAGCTCACAGGATCAGACCCTGAGAAACAGAAGCAAAGTGTGGGCTCAAATCCTTTTCGATCTCAGTAACACAAGCCAGGACTCAGACTGTTCTTATTAGGTTATCAGTTTTCCAGAAAGAATAAAGCCCAGTAGAAAGGAGAAGATGTTAGAAACACATCATCGTTGCTGCAGTGGTTTGTATTTTCTTAATAAGCTTTTAATTTTCTGCAAGTAATACTCGTCTTAGGAACTCAGGAGAGCTTCTGAATCTAAAATGAGTTGGTTTTGTACCAGCGATTTTACCTCGCCCCTGGAAGCAAAATGCCAAACCCAGGTTTTCCTCCCTCAGGCAGGGGCAGGTGGGGAAACTGCTGAGGAAGAGGTGATGGAGAAGGCACAGAGCCGATGCGGCACAGGGGCGATCCGGTAGACAGTGAATGGCTGTACTGTTACTCACTCATTCTCATCTCAGAGCTATTAGGCTGGGGAGTCTGACGTGCTCATTCTCAATTTTTTGTGGTGATGTAAGATCCCTTTTCCAACTATTGCCATGGAAAAGTCGAGTACCCTCCGACAGCTGCAAGCTGGCAGCGGGGTGAGCTCACCTGGGCAGTGGAGCAGGAGCTCTCTAGGGAGGGAAAAGGGGTGCAGCCCTGATATGCTTCCAGCACGCTGCTCCCACCACTGCCATTGCCAGCATTTCTTAAAAGAAAAGCCCTCCTAAAACAAGCAAGGAAACCAGAAGGAATAATAGGTCAGTTGTAGCACTTCCCAGCAGATATTAGGAGGGGCTGAAAATAACAGGGAAGTCTTCATGTAAGTCACCTTTGAAAAATTTTGTTTTCAGAGGGATGGAAAGCAAGCCTCTGCCACTGGGGAAAATCCTCAGGGGGACTGGCCAAAAAAGTCAAGATGTTTTTCCCCATTACAAATATGAGGCTTTTTTTTTTTTTTTAAATTGTGCGTCAGAAAAAATCCCAGATTTTTTTAGGTTTTTTTTTTTTAATTATAGAAAACAAAAGAGATCATGTGATTTAGCCTAAGGGTCAGGGCAGCCTTTTGACTGGGGGAGGTACAAGTCCCTGCTCACATTTTTGCCCTAATGAGCATTGGCTTGTTTGTGTAGAGCAGCACCAACAGGAGAGCTACCGCAGCAGCCTCCGTGGCAGGGGG
>NW_010226123.1:11912-54501 GCF_000690775.1 Eurypyga helias
CATCACGTCCCCACCAAAATATCAGCCTTTCTAGTGGGAACATCGCTAAAGCGGATGTGTAGTGGTGGCAGGTTAAAGGATCAACAAACTACCATTTTCCTGCCCAAAAAGCCATCCTTTGATCCCTTCCCTGAGCCGCTCGGCACACTGGGGCATCAGAGGGAGGTTTGCCTGCCAGCCAGGTTCCATGGGAGGATTTTGGGGTGGGGATGGAGCCCGCTCTGCCCCTCCAGCAGCCCTGGTTGGGTGGGGTTGGGTTTTGAAGGGATGCTGCTGGAAGATGAGAACAACATCAGTCTGGGGAAGGCGGAATAGGGCCCATGCCAATAGCAAGGTGGTCGGGGGGGGTGGCATGTGTGGGGTGGGGGCAGTCGGGACAGCTGGCACAGCGCCAGATGGCTGTAGGTGTCTTGGGGCTGGGCAGGGAGACCCCAGAGTCCCCTTGGCTGCTGTGCCTCGTTAGTGGACCCTTTTCTGCACGAGTGCATGCTGGCCACACAAAGTATGTTGAAAAGAGCCTTTCCTTCCTTCTGGCTTTTTTCCTGCATTGTAGCCTCTTTGATTGTCGCCTGAAAACCTTGTCAGGAAGCTGATGCCCCATCCGCACTAGAGCCAACACGTGTCTTTATGCAAGGTGAGGCAGCAGGTTCGAATATGGAACTCAGGTTCCAATATGGACTTGCAGAGGTAGTTCCCAGATACACGAGTCTGTAGAAGACAGATAGCTCTTCATTAGGCTTGATTGCCCTCACATCCCCAGCAGGCAGTGCCCCCATTAACAAATTAAAGAACCTTTTATGTCCCCTCTTGTCAATGCAGCTCCCACTGGAAAAAAAAAAGTCTTGTTTCTGTGCCTGAGCAATGAATTATTTTCCTGAACGGAGTTACCAGATCACAGAGACAATTAAAGTTTTATGTGTAGCTTGAGCTGTTCTCCATTCCTTTTGATGTTTCAGGTAAAAGGAAGAATGGAGTTGTATCATTTTAGCACTTTTAACATCTTTCTCTGAGGTAATTCTTAAGGTGTATATGCAAGGTCAAAGCAATAAATAAAAGAGGTATGGGAAACAAAGTAGTTCGTGATGTCCTACAAATGTAATATTGTTCTGTGCAATATTTTTTCACAACAATACAAACTAACCAAGGCTACAAAATAGTTTTCTTTGCCATCTCTATGTTTCCATTTGCTTCTAGCTCTCTAAGTTTACCCTCTCCCCGGGCTTGCACGGCCATCACTGCCGTTCAGTGACAGTGCTCAGAGAACCCTTTTTCCTCCTGAAAGAAAAATTCACACCGCATCTTTTTTCATGAAGCCGGAGCCAGACTGAACTCCGCTGCAAAAAAAAGTGAGGATTATATGCTTATCGCAGCTAAGAAGGATTTAGCAGCATTGGGAGCGTACAGAGATTATCCACTGGACCCATGCAAAAAACTGTGATAATCTGTGGAAAAGGCTGGTCGTAAGGTTCTTCCTGTAAAGTCTGGGAACTCGAGGCAAGCTCTGGGTTTGTAGGTGGCACCTGTGAAATCCATACAACCTGCCCACATTTATTTGTAGGAAAACTTTTGTCTCCCATTCTGCCGTCCATTGCTGTTGCTGTAATGGTGGAGATCTTGGATGTGGATTCGGGATCAATACCAATTTGCCAGCTGAAGAATTACATTCCTAATGGCAGACCTGCTAACCAAACTGCTGCTTAGAAAACCCCAGAAAAGAAATGCCTGTAGAAATACCAAAATGCTGGAGTTGAGACAGTGGTTGTGCCATTCCCTCTCGCAAAGTCAAGTTTTGCGTCCTTGAAGTGTATCTGCACAGCTGTTGAAATGAAAGAAATGTAGAGATACCAAAATACCCCTCTCTCTACAACATTAAGAAACCCATATTTCTGTACTTCAATCCATGTATTTGTTTTCCTCCTGCTTTCAAACTTTTTTTTTTAAACAAAGAGGTCTGTGATGGGAAATTACCTTTTGCCCTGTGTTAATACTGAAGCTACAGAATTAAAATAACAGCAAAGATCATTCGTCAAAAGCTGTGAGCTTTAGCTTAGACCACCAGCGAGGGTAACCTCATTGTTTGCACGTTCCCTATGGTTACGCCATTTACTCATGGATACTGTGAGTATCGTGGCAGTGCTACGTCATCATCTAAGTAAATTATCAAATTCAAAGGCCGACTACCACAAATGATGCTTTTTCTCCTTTGGACAGCCTGAACTAAGGATTTTCTGCCCAGGGATTAATTTGTTTGTTTGTTTGTATCTGCCAGTTCTTGGTAAGAAGCTGCAAAGACTATACAGAAGGGCCTTTTGCCTGGGAGAAGAAATGTTTGAGTAATAGGGTCCCAGGCGTCTCTTTTCCTAATCCCCCAGGCCAAATCTGTGCCTCACAGTCTACAGGAGAGAATCCGAGACACGGAGTCTCTAACATTTCTCGCTGCAGTTGCCACTGGGAAAATAGTCATCCTTTTCTTGTCGGCTTATGTGTGTATTCTTAACGGCTATTAACGGATGTGCCCCGAAAGGCAAACATGGCTGTAATTAGCAGCCCCCTCTAGTCATGATGAGGCTTGCTGCGGGTTGCACACCTGATCCACAAAGGCACAGGTCTGTCTCGGGAGAGGAGACACCCACACGGCCTAAAGAGAAACACGACTCAAGGTCTTGGTGGGCAAACTGCTGGAGATCCCAAAATGCTTAGGTGCGATTGCACGGTCCCAGCAAAAATATGCCTGCATACCCTCACGTCATCGCCTGCCATCCCGCAGGAGATGCTTTAGTCGGAGTGCAGCAGAACACGAAGGAAAGGTGTGGCGTCTGCTGATGCATTAAGAACTAATTGCTTTTAATGATATGGGGCCCTAATAACAGGTCACTCTTTTTCCTGCTTCTTGGTAGAAGCTGTCTGACTGTCCAGGCTTTGCATGTCTTCACAGATGTCAGCTGGAGGCAAAAGCGGTATTAGCACTCAGAGATCCCTTGTTGCGTGGATGGGGTTAATGCGTGACGGATAATAATGGTGCGGGTATAAATTAATGTGCTTGAAAATTGATAGCAAGCCCAAGAGCAGCCTGGCATGTCTGGGTAGATACCATCAGGTATCATCTCAGCTGAGGAGCTACCTATGGCCCTACTGCCAGAAAACTCCTGCATCTGCCTTCCCCCACTCCTCTGATATAAAAACAAAGTAAGCACCTTGATTTGCAACTCCAAAGGAAGGGGGGTGGGGGGAATCAACAGAAAATAACACTTGCAGTTTATGGCAGTGTACTTGAATAGGGGGATGAATAATTAAATTTAAATCTTTTGGTATTCCAATTTGTGGAAAAAAGTCCCCCTGGTGTTCTAATCTGGCCGTATTCAGCACTTTGAACTGGCTTTTTCCAGTTAAAAAGTATTTCCCATATGTTTGACATATTGCTACGTATAATGATGGAATGCAAGGGGAAGAAAAGTCTGTTTACATACAAAACTTAATTCCACGTGCATATTTATATTGAGAGACAGAAAAATATTTTATGTATGTATGTATAACTTGACACTTTCAACATTTTATGTAAATAAATGCCAAATGGATGGAGAGGATTGTATTATACATTAATGGGCTACACTTCTTCATTTCCATTTTTCAAATCTGGCTATGATTGCATACAAGTACCTCGAACAGCAAACATCTGGGTGGCTTGAAAGCAACTGCAGCATGTTTGTACAAAGTTAAAGATTCAAGCTTTACCAGTGAAATTTTTGGTTCCGAGCAGGCTCAGACCCAACTTATAATAAATGCCATAATTTTACAGTATAGGTGAGGACACAGCCTTAATAATATTAATATTTAAGGTCTAACAAGCTCTTCTATAATTACAATTCTGTTTAACTGACATATGCGTTAAGACTATATCCTTGGAAATTTTCCAAGCAACTACACTGTCATAGCCAGAGCCTTCGTCCAACTCAAATATTTGACAGTTTATACAATTGCACGACTATTTTCCACCTCCTACCTCCAGATTTAGGACAATTTGTCTCTGATTCTCTTTTGTTTCTAGGTTTCAAAGCGCAATTTCCTGCAAGAAACGAATATACTCATAATTCAGGTTGTCCACCCACCCACCCAGTTACCTGTCTCAGCTAGCCCAGTTGCTGGAAGGAACATATAAAGCCAGTTCATTGCTTGATGCTGGAGTGATATAATCTTAGCTTAATCTACCTCGTGTTTAAAAATGTAAATGTTGGTGGCTATCTCGAATACCAGAGCGCTGCTCTCATGTAGGTTGAGTGCCTGAATGTGGCACAAAGCAGTGATTGTACTCTTCTGGGAGACAAAAAGCCTCGCAGTGTCGGAGACCCGGAAAAGTTAGAAAGCAGTTTACATCTGCTAGGACCAAAAACTGTTGCAACTCTATCACAAACATTTGCTACTTGAAGCCATGAAATCCCTGGGGCATATGGTGTGCTGTTACAATACCATTAAATAGGTTGTATCAATCTGTGCCTCCTTTTCCTGCCTCTTTTTTCCCCTGAGAAAAAAGTGCAGAGCATGAATACGTAACATTAGCTCTTATGCAAAATTACTCATTTGTGAAATGAAATAAATTAGCACGCATGTTTATAACAGGGATTGCAGCTTTTATCTTCCCCAGCCATTGTAATAGCCCTTCAAATGTAAAGTTTGGCTTCTTCCTCGGGTTTAACCTCTTAAATCTGCAGTTTGCTTATCAAAACCAAAAAGCAGCTGACGATTCCAACTGAAGGCAGCTCTGTGCTTTCTCGGTGGATCCACGGGAGCCATCAAGGAAGGTGCAGCCCCAGCGTGCCAGCTGCCCACGCTGCTTGCTGCCTGGCTCTGCTTTTGGCTGCTCCCTCTAGATCTTTCCTAGGCAAATCTGATCTGGAGGGCATCAGGCACTAAGCAGTGTGGACACAAGCCAGGCCACTGCTGCCTGGTCCTCCTCCATTCTGTGGTCAAGACGTAGCCCTTGGTTCCTCCGTGGCAGGATTTCTCAGCAAGCCAAGAAGTGCTGGGACTCTGACCTGGTTCCTCATCTTTGACAGATTGCCTGTAAAGGTTGTAACCCTGACGCCATCAGTCTTCTCAAAGAGAGGAGATTGATGTGCAGTGAGGGTGTGTTGCGTGCGCCTGTGTGTGAGCGCACGTGCGCCTCTCCCCCTCTTGTTGTTTAGACCCGTGGGCATCGCTCCCATCTAACCCTTTGTTCTGTTTCCGAGCCCTTCTCTTCTTATTTTGGCAACACACACAGATATTTACTCATGTTTATAAACAATCACCGATTCTATCTTTTCAGGTAAAATATCAAGAGAGCATGGCTCACCTGGGTGAACGTAGATGGGCTCACGTGTTCCCTTTTCTGGTGGTAGGTATTTATGCATGTACAGGTCTCTCCAGCCTGCAATAACTGCATTCTGCTTGGGCCCTTGCAAACATCCCTGAACGGTCATGGCACAGCTACAGATGACTTAGGGACCGAACCCCGAGGCAGTGATCGGTTTCCATTCAGTAATACACCTGGGCAACTGCTGCTTAAACTGGGGCTGCTATGGAGGAGGGGAAAGGAGAAGGACCCAGGATGGAGCAGAGAGAGAAGGCGCTGGAGGAGCCCACTAGCCGGGTGTCACATGAAGCGCAGCCCTGTCATGGTTGAGGCCCAAGGCAGCACGATCTCTCAGGTTGTTAGAGTTGTCCCTTGCAGTCACACTTATGAAGGCTCGTTAGAGCTGGGAGGGGTGATGGTGCAAACTCGGGCATTTGCTGTGCAGGAGAGCGTGAGCATGGACAGGTCGCAGCCTTCAGTGTTTGGAGGAGTAGCTGTGCCAACACGCATGAATGCCAGCGCTCTGGGAAACTCTTAGGACCAGGTTGCTCAAAACTGTACCTGCTCCCATCCCCCGTAGTGTCACCACTTCTCTTCCTGAGCGTTAGGGGTGTCTCACCTGGCTGCAATGCCAGCCCTGCCACCTTCTGAGCCGCAGCAGCCGGACAAGGGGAGGGAGCGTGGTGCGGGGGGATGAAGGCAGTGGAAGTGATGGTGCTCTGGGATCCTCTCTGGTGACAGGTCTCCCTGGTGTACTCTGCCAGCGCCGAATACTCCAACTGCGGCGAGAACGAATACTACAACCAGACCACCGGCATGTGCCACGACTGCCCCAAGTGCGAGCCGGGCGAGGAGCCTTACATGGTAATTTCAGCTTCTTCTGATGGTAGGGGGGCACCTGTCGAGGACCAAAGGCGAAAAACAAATGCTTTGTTGCATGGCAGAAAGACATGGATAGAAGGGAAAACAGGGATGGACAGAGATACTTAAGCAGGAGCGCTCAGGCCTGCGAAAGTGTTGTGGGAGAGGCACCACACGTGCCCACCAGTAAACCACGTCCCAGCCTGCTAAAATTGTCACATCCAGCCTCTGACGGTCCGTTCTCCTCTCAAGAGTTACTTAAAATCTGACGCTGCCGTTCCGGCGTGGTGTGATAAATTGGTTAGTCTGGCGTGTTTGCTGGCCCCCCACACCGCAAATTTAATTTTGCTCTCCCACTAAGATAGTTTGGCACTAGAACTTGGATGCTTTTGCAACATTTTAAATTATGGTTCCTAAGTAACCATTTGATTTACAGCAGATAATTGTTGCTTATTAAAAAAAATAAATTACTGAAATCCTGTTTGGTTTTAATGGCATAAACATCCTATTGCAAGAATTTCACACAGTTGGTAGTCCTGAACAAGTACATTTGAATAATAACCAGTTGGTTTTAGTTTTAATCTAAACGTAATGTTCAGCTGGGATGTGTGAGTTCAGAGGTTACGAAATCCCATCCAAACATTGCCTTTTGTGATGTTCCCTCTGGCCTCTCCTAGCGTGAAAGCAAGATTGCTGATATCCCTGCTGCAGCCATGTTTCCCCTGTAATCTTCTCTAATCTTCAATTTTCGGTTCACTTTCTGTCTGAACAGCAGCCGAAATTCACTTCCATGACTTGCTGGAATATGATATAAATAGCTATGGGGGGCCACTTTCAAGGAGTACGATGCCTCGGTTCCCCTTTTCCCTCTCCAGCACACAACATGCTGCATCCTTATAGCCCCCCGTGGCCTTTTTAGGACAGACACTAGGGGACCAAAGGCCAGGCTTGTTTCCCTTAGCACGACGCTGTACCGCAAAGCCAAGGGCCCGGGAAACGGAGGTGCCCTTTTGCCGGAAGCCAGCGTGCAGCGCAAGCCTGCTTCTCAGCAACTTTGTGTTGTTGCAGACATGCGGATACGGCACCAAAGATGAGGACTACGGCTGCATCCCCTGCCCTTCAGAGAAGTTTTCCAGAGGAGGTTATCAGATATGCAGGCGGCACAAAGACTGCGAGGGGTTTTTTCGAGCCACGGTCATGACACCTGGTGACCAGGAGAATGACGCAGAGTGCGGTCCTTGTCTCCCGGGGTAAGGATATAAACGCGGGTGGATCTTTGCTCTACTCAAGGCACTGCAAAATTATTTTTTAATGTCAAAATCTCTGACAGCCTCTCTTCATGTCCTAGCTTATTGTAGGTATTGCTGAACTATGCTTTTCAGTCTCTGCTAAAACAACATTTAAATGTTTCCAAAGCATCGGTGAATTTAGTATAGCAGAAGATAGCGTTCATCTTCCTGAAACCTCACTGGAAAAATACCTGTTGGGAGCAACTAGAAAAACTGAAACCTCTCCTCTAACTAGAAGTGGAAATGGAACATCTCACATCTCACAAGCACAGGTGTGCAGTGCCATTTCAGATATTCTAAGAAATCCAGTTTGGCCTCCAGCTGCGGCTTCAGGCGGCCACTTTGTAGGTCTAGCATCCTATGGACAAGCTCCGAGAAGAGATGCCTTGGATACCCTCTGTGGTCCATGCTGGCACTACGACATGTTTAGGAACATAAAATATTTCCTCACCAGTTGTGACCAGCTGGCAAATGTGTCAGTAGTTGACAGCATTAGCTAACATAGCTGTTAGGTGAGATTTACCAAGGCATTTTAGTCTCTCAGGGTCCTTTGTAGCCAACAGAAAGGGGTCTAAATAGCTGCTAATGTGGTGTGTGTGCTGTTCAGAGTCCAGGCAAGTTCCAGGGCTGGATGAAGGGGCTTTAAAGAGATGCTGTTTATGAAGTCCATCTTTTTAATGGTCCCTTATGCTCAGTATAATTCTGATAGTAATAGTGAGAAAGCAATTGCTACATTGAATATGTTAGCAATATATTCTTAACTATATTACCTTTTTAAAGTCTGAAACCCAAGCATACATTTCCTTTCTCAGCACATTTTTCTAACAGAGTAAGTAAATACTCTAAAACACCACCTCACCTTACATACCTTTTCAGTTTCTGCCAGCACGCCTCTTTGGTTTAGAGCATGATTCCTACTGACATTTGGCTTTTGTGCCATTTGCACATGCAGTTTAACCCACACTACTTAGAGCACAGGAAAGTCCATTAAAGAGGCCCTGCAAGCTTCCAGGTTTATTCTATCAGTGAGCCTGTGTGAAATTTTCACAGTTTACAAATAAAAAGAACTTGTCTAGCTGCCAGCCGAGCAAACTGATGATGTGATTTGAAAAGAGCTCCCTCTCAACTTCCCCTCATACATCATAAAGAGCAAGAAAGTTAAATAGTGGCCGCAGTTGCTGTTTGGCAATTTTGTCGGGACTAATGGGGTCACCCAGGTGGGAGCAGGGTGCTGGCTGAAAATAATCAGCTTGCACAGCTGGGAGTGATCTCCAAGCACCCTGTTTGCACAGGTGGGACCCATAGCAGAAACTGGCCTGCCGGTGCCTGGCTCTGTGCCACTCTCTGCCTGTTGTGCTCAGGTCCTGGGAGAGTTTGGCAAGGCCAGCAGTTAGGGAGAAACACCCTCTTACTCCAAGTTCTTAGAAATGAAATTCTCAAGATGATAAATTAAACTTGGGCTGAAACAAGCTGTGAGGCTGCCTCGATTCCTCATGCAACTTGGAGAGCCCAAATATTGCTCCTGTTCGAGGGTGGGGGAAGCGTCAGAGCCCCAGCGCCAGAGCAGAGGGCTGGTGAGGAGCGCAGGAAGACTGGTCACCCTCTCCCGTTGCCCCTGGTGGTGTAGGGATGGGGGTGAGCAGCAGCTGGCAGAGTGTCCCCTTGTCTGGCAGCAAACCCCAAATTGCCCCTGGGTCTACGGGAGGGAGAAATTAAGGTTTCCGTTTTCAGGGGTCTGTGCTCCCGTAATGCGCTGCAGACCTTCTTGGGGTAACAGCCCGCATGCAGCAATCTACGTTTAGGGGCTTCTCAACCCTCTGCTGCTTTTTTACCAGCTCAGTAAAGCAGCATGAGGAAAAAGATGAGTGTGTGGCATATTCTGACCAGAAGTTTTTAGACAAAACATTACTGCACTGGCAGCCATTTCCCAGGAGCTACAGGTGCCTCCCTCTATCATTCGCCTTTAAAAAAGGGATGGATGATTACATACTTTTCTGTCTTTTTCATAATTATATCCTTTTCTGTAATTTTTTTCCACTGTTACCAGTGATCAGTTTAAGGGAAGATGGAGACCTTTGGCTCAAGAGTATGGGTCATCCACTGCTTCTCTGTGTCCAGGTTCCCTTCCATATAAAACAGCAATAGCCCTATTTGTCACCCTTCCAAGAAGTATGCAAAACCAGGGAAGAATTTCAAGGCTATGAAGCTGTAATCCTCAAACCCAAATTTCAGCTGCCAGTGAACTCTGGAGGTACCTAGACCTAACCTTCTGGGACATTGCAGGCTTTGTCTTCTGCTCCTGCCCAGAAGCTCTTCCATCGTGGTCAATAGGACAGGTCAAGAACACGGAAGTGAGGTGCAACTCAGCCTATTTCCCTCAATGGGATGATCCATTAGGTGTTTCTGGAGTGTGACTGAGACCACAACCAACTAGGAGCAGCCACAGTGGGTCAGAGCAAGGGTCCCTCTAGCCAGGCCATCTGTCTTCAGTAGCGGGCGTAAGTGGAAACACATAGAAGAGTAAGAACAGGCCAAGTGTCCATGATACATATCCCTCATGTTGTCCCAGCACCTATTTTCAGCTCAGACTAAGTCCATGGACCTCTCACAAGATGGAATTGGAAAGGGAACATTTTCTTTTAAAACGTAGTCAGAGATGCCTCTACTACTGATGTGTTTGTCCATGATGACAGCAAATCCAGATTCAGTTCTCTTCTCTGAGGTGTTTTGAGAGAAGGAATTTCCCCAGTACATTTCTAATGATACGAAATCTCTCCCTGAAGTTCTGGATAAGGCAGCGGATGCCTCCACCTACGTGCTCATCACTTCCCTGTTGTCTCACTGCAGACTGTCCCTGTCCCTGCCCCAGCCCCAGGCATCCTGGTCCCTGCAGGAGGGTAGACCCAAATCTGTGACCAAGTCTCTGAGCGTGACATGATACCTCCAGGGTTAGCTCAAGATAACCCACCATGGTGCTAAGCAGGAAAACACTTAAGTCTGTTATTCAGTCTGGCCTTTGCTCTTGGATTTTGCCTGTAACCCTTCAGAATCTGAGTTTGGCAGGTGTTAAGGAAAGAGAAACGATGAGCCTTATAGTGGAAGAGTAACACCATGAGAATTCATTTTTACATTACTTGGCCACTTCCCCGTAGTTAGCGATATAAAGGTGTCATGTATTTCCATTGTCTTTAATATTTAGTGCATTGCAAAGTAGCCAGAAACACAAATCTGTTGCCAGTACTTCATAGGAGTGAATCATTAATGGCTGCTGAGGTTCCCACTCTGGTGGGTCCTCCACCGTCCTGCATTGTGGCAAAACCCAAGAAATATTTCCCCATCTTGATTTAATTAGCTGTCAGAAGGGCTGTCTGTCTTTCCCAAACCACTGTGCATCCTAACTGCCCTGTATTTTTCTTTAGAGATTTATATGTATCTTTGGCCTGCCACTCTTTTTCTGGGACTTGGCAGTCATTTCCTGCTTATTTATTAACTGCTCTGCAATCTGACGTTACGCAGGCCCCCGTAAGAGAGGAAGGATGAAGTTTTGCCCCTGAGAGAAGTGTAGAGTGGCAGACAGGGCACAAGAGGCATTCGAAGGGAAGAGTGAGGGCAAATATTTTAAAGCCAGTAAGAAAGAAAGGAGGAACCGTGTTCAGTTTATGTGATCTCTGCGAGACCTCAAGCCCCTGTCTCCCCCTTGCTCCTCTGCATACTCCATTTGCTGGACCTATATCCTTTATTTGTTGTCTGGGCCATTCATTAATGACCAACTGATTTTGATGGACTGTTTCAGCAGTAATTTCCTAATAGTGCATACATTTTCCAAAAAAAACATACTGCACATGCATGGACAGGTACCAGAGAGCACAAACCAGATTCCAAATGGCATGAAATATTAATTATGTTAAGTACCTGTCTACAAAGAATGGATTATTAATTGATTCTTTTCTTCATTGAAATTTGTAGTGATTTTCAAGTGATTTGTAAAGACATATCCATAACATCAACTGTGTATGATTGTGATGTAATTAACTCATTAGGTTGCCTGTGGATCCAATTCTTGCATAACCAATTACCTTATTTCACCACCAACTTTATTAGCAGCCCAGAAGTTCAAATCATGAAAACCTTTCCTTCACGCTGTAATTACGCTATCAAGGACTAACTTCTAAACTATACAGCAAGGAAGTAAAAAAAAGAAATCAAACCCCGTGAAACCTTATCTAGCTTTCCCTGTAAGGGTGGTGTTTTCCTGTATTTTGTATTCTGATTTGTCACAGATTTGGTTTTAATGTTAAGAAGATTATTCTTATGTTGTTTCTGAAGAAAATTAGCCAACCATATCCAAGTGGTGGTCTTGCCTGAAAGATTAATGTTTCAAAAAAACCCAGCGTTTCCTTATTTTGAAAAACCTTATTTCAGGACATGCTGTAAACTGCAGCTTGAACTCAGCGGGGAGCCTAGTGTTGTTTTAGGCAATGATACTACTTGTTGTCATGTAGGCTTGATGGCTGATTAATTGCCTTTTAGGAGGAAAAGAAGAAGAGAAACACTGTCTCTATTCAGGCAGTTTTTTAAAAGAAGAATGATCTTTGCATCAAATTGCTTATAAAAGTTTTTTTTTAAATGATTTTATCTCAGTATAATTGGTTGCTGCTGAACTATGCTCAGTTGTAGCATATTAATTTACACTGTTTTGCCTCATCTTGCCCTTCATTTCAGTTACTACATGCTGGAAAACAGACCTCGAAACATATACGGGATGGTTTGCTACTCGTGCTTGTTGGCGCCTCCGAACACCAAGGAATGTAAGTGTTCTGAGATTTCTATGCATTTCATCTGGTTTTGACTTGGAATCGTCTGGAAGCTCACTATGAGGTCTTCCAGCCATGAGGATTATGTTCAAACAATAGGTCCATCTCCAGTAAAGCAACTTCTCCTTCCAACTAGCCTTGCCAACAAAAGGGAGCAAATGCTGAACGTCTGGGGAGAGATCAGAACCTTTGTTTTTAGGACCTGCTGTTCAGTTGTGCTCCAGTTTTCATCTGTAATGACAATCCCATTCAGGACTCGTTATGGTTTCTTCACCAGTAGGTACAGGAAGTCACAAATCTGTGTATTTTTTTAAAAATTCAGTTTCAGTTCAGCTGTGAAGAAAACATGGGACACTTGCAGGTCCTTGCAAAAGTGCATCGCGCCTTGTTATATCCTTCGGTTTCAAAGCGATACAAGAGTTGATGCTGCTGGGTGGTAGTCAGCACTTTTAAGACAGCTAATTCTGTAGATTTCATTGACAAATGCAGCTGTAGTTTGCTAACTAAAATATATATATATGCATGCATGTGTAGCAGTACCTGATGGTTTGCATGCCTCGTGTATGCAATGGCCTACCCATCCTCATGCCACAGAGAGGACGCCCAGCCACACGCTAGCACTCTCACGCAGAGTTAACCCCCCAAGGGACTGCCTTCTCCTTTAGGGCATAAAGAAATTAAGAAAAAGAAAAGGAAAAAATTAGAGTCTCTCTGGATAAACAAATTACTTTGATACTCCCTCCCAGAGTATCTGGTACAGATGAGCTTTTAAAAAAAAATAGACAAATATGGGCAGTCCTCCAGAGAAACCTGATGCCTGTAAAACCAAAATCCTGCCCATGTTCTGTTTTTTTAAAAGTCTTTATCATGCAATAGAATTTCAATATTTTGCCTGCTTGATTTGAAAGCAGAGGTCGACACAAGTCCCTGAGCATTTACCTGTATACATAAACAACAATTACTGGCTCAGCTGCTGCTGCACTGTGTGTCATTGGTGCTCTGCGAGCCCCTTCACGGGAGGACAGGTCATTAGCAGCTGCCACCTTTCCTAAAGAGCTCAGATGAGCCAGGTGTTACCACCTCCCCGAGCTCCTGGTGAGTAGTAACACCTGGGTGGAGGCATCTCTGCACCAAAACTGGCTGGTCCCTTGTGAAGCTGCTCATCCTCCCTGGCTGCAGAAGTCCCTCCAGTCCTGAGATACGCACTTTTTTGGGAGATATGGTCTGCATTAGGAGGGAAGGGAAGACCTGAATGTGAGAAGGTGGAGAGGTAAGTGAGAGCACAAGGGTAGGAGACTCGCTGGGAGATGAGGGTAGGTGGTAAGAGGGTGCAGACATGGCTTTTCCCACATATGTGTGTAGGCTGGCTGCCCTCTTGGTGGGAATGCATCCATGCCTGCTGCTAGCTGACAGCCAGAAATGAATCACTTCCTCAGCTCTGATGGTCTGTCTCAAACTCATGCAGAAATGGGTTTTTAGTAGTATCAAACATGTTGTAGCTTACTGATTTGGCAGGGAACTGCCTGATCTTATGGCTATTACTCAATTCAAAACCCTAATCTTTGTCTTTTATAGGATTCCTGGCAGATACTACACACAATGTGCTTAGCTCTGTGAGGAAAGTACGAATCGCATCACTGCTTAACCGCATGCAATTTTTAACTTGATGAACACAATCATAAATGTGTATTGTCTTTGGGAGGAATTAAGGCAGGTGCATAAACCAACAAATTGACCGTGTGCTAATGTAGGAGAAAACATTGGTCCTAGGATGAGTAACTATTACCATTTTAATCAAGTCTGTGAAACCAACCATTTGATTACAAATGCGCAAAAAGTGAGAAAGCTGCTTAAAATCCAAATCCCCCAAATCACTAAGCTCAGGTAATTTGGTTTACGATGTCTGAACCTCTGGTATGGCAGCTCCATAATTCATAGGCAATAATTTGTACTCCAGATGGAAAATCACCCTTTGCTGCTGGAACCTCTTGAAACTGGCTGTGGGAGGCAGCGTAAAATCTGGAATTAGCAAGAGATCTTTGTCACGTGTTTCACTGTCATCAGGTTATACCGGTCAGAGCAAAGAAAAGGTGATGTGTCAGTGCTGCACAACTGCACAACTGTTTGAGGTTTGCCAATTCTAAGCTCATCCAAGCGCTGCTCTCTGATGGATAACATCAGCACTTTGGCAGGAATGGTTCCCCTAGGTGGAAAAGCTTGTGCTTATTGACTGGCTGTCATGGGGGAGGACCCAGAATGAAAACTCCAAATAGTCCCAGGAATTTTCCGTTCCTTTCTTGAGACTTCAAAATGCCATTCAACAGTGTTCAGTAGCCTACACCTCACACTAAAGAGGGGGTGCAGATCCTTTTCTTCCAATACTTCTGCATACAGAACACTGCTGGAGAAACCCAGTGGGTTGCAAGGAAATGAGGATGGCAAATTACTTAAAAATAGGAAGCTGAGGGTGACAAGCTCTGGCTTTACACTTCTAGACAGAAAAAGGAGGGCGGGATAATCCCATTTCAGGCCTTCATTAGGCCCGAGACAGGGTTGGAGGACAGCGGTGCTCTCCTTAGGTGGCAAAACACCTTTGTGGGAAGCGCCTGGCCTGCCTGTTACAGAGGGCCAGAAGGAGAGAGAAGGGGTGTGTGTTGGTGGGGGGGGAGGGGTGTGTGCTGCTAGATGGAAACCTGCTCAAAGAATCTGCCTGATGATACGTTTTATCTGGCAGAAAAGTATTTGGGGTTGATCAAAGGGTAAACAAATAGCTTTCAACCCAAGAGCCTGCTGTGCAAGTTTCATCTTCTGCACAGTCAATAAACCTTGAAATGGCTGAGGAAACAAGATGAACACCCCCTGTCCCAGCATCTGGAACCCTTAGCATAAAAAGGACTGAAATTGAGAAGGAAATTTCCTGATGGGCCTGTGCCACCGCTTTCCCCCCCACCGCCTTCAAGGGACTTGTGACATGAATTGCACAAAATTGCACCGGAAAGAGGGGGAGACGTCTCAGAGAGGTCAGAGGTTTGAGGCAAACGTGTCACCAGGTGACAGTGCTGAAACTCTCTGGGCTGAAGGGTGGGAGCAATCGTGTTCTGCACTCTGGGAGGGGTACCAGGCCTCAGCAGCAGCTCGTGGGCGGTGGGCACGCCGTAGGGGAAGGGGCGGTGCAGGTCTGAGCGTAAGGGTGTGTGTTGTGCAGCAGGAAAGCTGCTCCTTACCGGGAAAAGGGGAAACATCACTGCAAAGACTTTAATTTTTCATACCTTGTGCACTTCGAAACACTGATGTAAGGCTTGCGGAGTCTCAGCATGCAGCTCCCTCCAAGTGTGCTGTATAGGAGCCCCAGAACGGGCCTGCTAAACATAGAGGAGCTCAGTGCCAAAAACATGGAAGACGTGGGGCCTTCAGCTGTGCATGAAGCAGATCGGGAGTCATCAGTGCCCCTTGCTGACACTAAACTGGGCTGTGACACCCCTGTGATAAACAGCAGCACAGCAAAAAGCGGGGGAGGCAGGTTTCCTATGCACGTGAAAGAACGAAGGTAATGAGCACCAAACCGCGTTAAGATGTGGCTTCCCACAGTCAGTGGTGCTGGATTTTCTGTCACCGCCTCTGGAACGGGAGTCAGTTGAGGCCTCTGACTACGTAGGGTGTTTTTGTAGTGGTTTTTTTTTTTTTCTTTTCTCCAATGTAAAAGTACCTGCAAAAGGCAGAGGGTTTCTCTGGCAGAGAGGCACAGCTACTGCTAGAAGAGGTTTTGCCTCTTAGCAGCTGCAATTCTGTCAGTTTATGTATATTAATTCCACTCTTATCTTCAAACTTTGATATTTGCCACTCCAGTTCAGAAATGGAGGAAAACAAAATCAAACCCCGCTTCAAAAACTTGAAGAATGCTTACTTTGAAGTTGTATTTATGCAGTTACATCAAATATGCAAATCCTTGTCCACTCACAAATTACTGACCTAGAGAACTTTGGCAATTGATTGAGGGTTTTCTTCTTAATCTGCTGTGTATATTCATAAGTGTGCATGGGCACAAAACGTTGTTACTTCCTCTCACCTTTTTTTCTGGTTGTATGTATGAAAACAGGTGTCATAATCAACCTGAGTGAGAAGGAGAAGAGCAAAGGAAAACAAATGTAGTCCAGTTATTTTTTAATTACCAGAGAGTGAATGGCATCTAGAAACAGAAGATCCTTTTTATTGTTGTGACATTAAAACTTGAAAAACAAGTAGAGGAGACGGAACAATTGACTAACAGGCTGATGGCTTCGTGTGACGAGTTGTGATCAGGGGGTCACTTCTACTTCCATACCCCTCTACTGAAGGCTGAGAACTCAGCCTCCTCAGTTGAAATGCTTAATGCAAACCAGCCTAATGCCAAAAACACTTGTATTAGTAGGAAAAAAAAAATAATTCAGAGACTTTTATTTTAACTCTCCATTCTTTGCAATATCACTAATTTCCTTTCATTGCCAGTTTTGTCCTTCTGTAATAAGATCAACATCAAGACTGGGTATTTTTGTTTTCCCTTCTGTTTCAAATTATGCTTACAAATGAATAGGCTTGTTAGCTGGAGCTAACAAACTTTTCCTTTCTTTTTTTTAGTTGTTTGATCTCTGAACACCCCATTCCTCCTCACATGTGGAATGGGAGAAATGTTGAAGGCAGTGCTTTATTGTCCACTGGTGCTATGGCCTAATTATCATCCCCTTAGGGTCCACCTATATTAGGAAAGGAACCTAATCTTAGGATAAAATTGGCCAGCCTCAGCCATAAACCTTCAAGAGGAGGGATCTGAGATGTAAATATGGGGTTTGCTGTCTCCAACTGCTGGGAAAGCTGGGCCCAGGTGTTGCTCAGGAGGTCCCATGGCAGCTCTCCTGAAAGAAAACTCTCATGTTTTCACCTGTGCTGGAGTTGCAGCCCCCGCAGCGAGCGTGCCCATGGGAAGCATGGCTGGTGGCTGCAGCATTGCTCTGCCTGGGCTCACGGGCTGCAAAACCTGCAGAGCTGCAGCTTCCCACCACCTGCACAGCCCAGCCACCAAGGTGCCGGGGAAAAGGAGAGTGGCTCCTTGTGGGTCAGTTCCCTTCTTTCTGCTGCTCTGAAGTGCTCGTGGTGAGGTTTAAATGGCAATTATCCCCTTCCTGTTGCATGGGGAAGGAGGCGGGCTTAACTCATGAAGCGTGTGCCTATGACCTTCCAGTCCCGTGCAATTATTATGGCTGCCAGTGAATCCTAAACAAAACTTCAACAGATGCAAATAAATCACATCTGTTGCAATTTAGTGCCACACAGCCTATAATCATCAGCACTTCCCTGTCCTGGCAAAACAAAAGGAGAGGGAAATAGAACAATTAAAGACATTAGCGTATGCACAACAGTATAAAATATTCCCTTTTATGTGTCTGAACAGTTGCAGTTACTTTCAATGAGAATGACAAGATCCAAAATAAAAGTATGGGAGAACTTCAATATCACCATTTTTAGAAGGTTCAGTCTTGAGAATCAATTTCATTTGTGCTCTTCCTGGTTTAATAACTCCCTATGCTAACTGAAGGATCTGCCTGTGGCTCCAGGAAACATTAGGCTGAGAGAGTTGGGCTTGTTCAGCCTGGAGAAGAGAAGGCTCCGGGGAGACCTTATAGCACCTTCCAGTACCTGAAGGGGCCTACAGGGAAGCTGGGGGGGACTTTTTACAAGGGCCTGTAGTGCCAGGCCAAGGGGGAATGAGTTTAAATTGAAAGTGGGGAGGTTTAGATTAGACATCAGGAAGAGATCTTCCCGGAGAGGGTGGTGAAGCACTGGAACAGGTTGCCCAGAGAAGCTGTGGATGCCCCATCCCTGGAAGTGTTCAAGGCCAGGCTGGATGAGGCTTGGAGCAACCTGGTCTAGTGGAAGGTGTCCCTGCCCATGGCAGGGGGGTTGGAACTGGATGGTCTTTAAGGTCCCTTCCAGCCCAAACCGTTCTGTGATTAGAGTAACTTTCCTTACAATATCCTGTACGTCTCCTGAAAAGCAAAGACAGTAAAATAAAAAGCAGCCAGGTGATCCTCCATCATGTAGAATAATCTCTTTTATTAGAGATATTTCTGCAATTAACATGCAATATTTTCAGAGCTGGTTAGTGTTTGATTACTGCGGCCATGTAGATGCCGTAGAGAGCAGGTTGGGTTTGACCGCTGCTTCAGTTTCCATGACTTTCCAAGTGCGCAGGTTTTCCGTATGAACTGCTGAATAGCTAGGTCTGTATTTATGATTAGGTTTAGTTATATTCCAGTTTTCGATTGCTTTGTCAGCCATAAACTGTCTACCTGCACTGAATTTCAACTCAGTACAATTAATTTTTCGTCTCGTATTTTATGCTGCTAATTATTTGTTTGCGTGGGTGCTTCATCTTGCCTCACTCCCGTAAAACATTCTCAGTGATGGCACTTGCCGCTCGGCTGGCAGTATTGAGGATGTGTTGCCATTCATAAATGGACAATGGCTGTGGGAAGAGGGATGCATCAGGAGAAAGCAAGCTGCGCTCAGTGGCAAGGAGTAGATACATACGCACGCAAAGGCATTTTGAAAATGCTTCTTATTTTGGGATCACTCTGATAGTCTGTTGTACACACGCTTTGGGTATTTTTATAATATGTCATTAAGTATTAAATAAACTTCAAAAAAAGCTGTTTCTAGCTGCGAGCAGCAGTCCTTTGCATGGACCGGCAAGCTGACACCCACAGCAACATATGTCAGGAGCACATATGGGCTCCCACTGCACCAGATTTTATTCACTCACAAACACTTGCAAGGGGGCACGTTGGTTAGACCTCCCCCCCTGTGCCCTCCTCCTCTCATAAATCTGGTAGTTTTGTTCGTCTATTCTCATTGTAAATCTGTCTTGAGACACGTGAACAACTGCAAAAATCCTCTTACGTGAAGCAGAAAGGTTCTTTGAAACAAAAAATATGTTATTTTATTGCCCAGCATTTGTTCACTATGGGGACAAAAGGCTGACTGCACGGCAATTTAAGTTAAAGCTATCTTGTGAGTTAAAAAAACCCCAAACATTCAAATGTGAATACAAGCTCAATTGTTCTTTTAAACAATAAGTGTGTTTTTTAAATAAAACTGTATTTAGACTCCAAGGAAGTTTTAAGTAAATTACAGTTTTTGAATGAAAGCAGTTATAATTCAAAAGCTGACCAAACTTCAGCGATAAACTTCTTTCCTAATGTCTCTATTACATTCCTACAATATTACTTACAGGTGTCTAGGAATATAAACCACTCTTTTGCACACCCTATATTACAGCCATCAGGCTTTTCTTGTGCTCAGGATAGGGTTGTTTCCATACGTTGTGCTGCAGCATCTTAGGGTGTCCCAGTCTTTACAGATTATGTAAGTGTCATCTGTATTGGAACCAGAATTAATAATGTGATCGGGATGCAGAGCCGGATGTGCACCAGGATGGCTGACATCACAGACCTAGCGTACTGCTGGCCTGGGAAAAAGCAGCAGCTACGAGTGCCGTTTTTGCTTTGCTCACGCAAAAACCATTACGAACTGAACTGCAGAAGCTGGCATTTTTGGTTCCTCTTGTAGCGCAGGTGCATGAATTGGCACTTTCTTCTAAGCCACATCTAAAGAAAAATCTTGGCTCATAATGAACATGCCAAATTATTAATTTGATAATTGGTTTAAAATACGCCTAACGCCGAGCTCCCACCTAGGCACACGTAAAAGGCTGTCACGTTCTAGCACCAGCCTTGATTTTGCCAGGACAGGCACTGCAGAACAAACGAGGTGGCCCCGTTCCCAGGCAATGAAAATCCTGCACGTAGACTCCGGAGCTGAAGGCGCTCACCCTCGTGCATAGGAGAGGCTTGTGTGCACGTGTGCGCGCACAGTGTGTGGGCAGCACGCCGCATCCTGATGTGGGGTAGAGCTGGGTGAAGTGTGACGGTGATGCTGAGTGAAGAACAGGTGACCTTCCTCCTTATGCTACGTGCTGCTGCGTGACTTCCCGCCTTGGGAAGCTCGACTTCCTTCCACAGACTGGTGAAAAACATGAGGTTAACAATACCAGATGATTGAAAGATTGATTAGGCAGAAACACTTCAATGGCTACATATTTCGGATGAAGGAAGAGGGGGAGAGGGGAGAGTTTGTTACAATATCCTTACGGAGGAGGCGAGCTGAAGCTTGTTAGATGAATCCAAGCAGACAAAGCAGCGTGGCTTGCCGGTGTTAACTGAAAGGCAACGTAAGAAAAGCTGTTGTTGACTTGTTGCAGCTTGCAAGAACCGCACAGAATTGCAATTGTCTGGGATTCGATTTGCCAGGGGGGCTGCAAGAATAGGCACTAAGTCTGGTCGCTGTGGGCATGAAGGGAAGTATCGGGCTACGGCACTGGCCATTTGCTAAACTTCCCCGGTTGTCCAGCCCTGATGAGTAAACACACAAGGCTGAGACCAAGGGTGATTCACTTCAATTTTGTGAGGAATTGCTGAAAACGTAACAATTTACCTTTCTTTAATCTCCACTACACCCAGATGACAGCTTCATCTACTGCTGCCTAGGTGCTCTACTGCTACATTGTGGTTTCTGGAGCTCGTAACTAATCCTCCTTCGAAGGAAGTCTGTCACAGAGAAGGGCAAGACTCATGTAATCTGCTTGTCATTTACATAATATGAAAAGCCTCTGAATTAACAAATTAGTATATTTAAAACCTTATGAAAACACTTCTTCAGTTTGAAAAAAAAAATGCCACAGGTATAATAAATGAACCAATTTCCTTCCAACAAATGAGGTTTCAAAGAAGTTTTACCATTGTTAAAGAAAATTTATTTTGAAGACATCTGCAGCTCATGCTTTGTGGCCACTGTGAGAGTGTACATTTCTCATTCACTACGCGCCACCACGTTTTATGTTAGGTAATGCATTTGGTTTTTAATTTTTAGAGAACATTTCTCCTAATTTGAAGAACATGTCTATTGCTTTGTTCTTAACCATGAAACATTTCTCAGACCGTTCCCAGCCACTTAATTTCCTGTCAAGTTTACCTGGTGGGTTTAATTTCTTGTAACATTTACTAGGTCAAAAGAATGGCATGGTTAGTTCTCAGCTACTCTAGTTGCCAAATTACTGTGTGGAGCCAGGCGCCGTATGCACCTTACCAGAGGACTGGGACACTCTTCTGCTTTTAGGTCTGCTGAATTTAATCATCACTAGACTTTTTCCATAGACAGCTACTACAAAGCAGAAGGGATTTCATATCTCTTCCAAGCCAGAAGATGTTTTCAGTGTCTGTTAATAGCACCTGTTTGCATAATCTGCTTACCAATGGTATTAAAGTTTATTTGAGAGTGAAGGGAATGTTTTCTCCCAACCTTAATGTTTTTATTCTGTTTTGGGATGCTATGCCAACACCATTCTGTATTAAAGCATTCCCAACAGCCTTATTCCCAATCGTATCCAGTATTGTTTGGTATTGACAAATTATATTACTTTATGACTTGCTTTACTGCTTTGGAAACTTGGTGTATGACACTGTCTGAAAGATTAATACTAACTTTTAAAATTAACTGTAGAATTTAGACATGGAAATCCCTATTAGACAATCTCACTCCTCTGCCAGTATGCACGGGGTCTGCAGTCGTAAATAATGGAGTGGGGGTTGTAAAGGATTTAAGTCATCAACTGCATCCTGGAAAACGTTCTGCTACCCAGGGCAGATTTGTAATGTGGGAATCTATACATAACAGTTGGCTGGGGCTGGGTGTGAAGATTTTTTCTAAGATTGTAACAGTTCAGGAACTTTGACTTCTTCCACCTCCTCTAGACTCTATGCAAAGATGTAGTCTGTGACACAGTTTTCAACATGATGGAAATGCAGTCAATGCTCTGTGTACTTGGGCCAAGCTATTGCTTTGTCTGGACAAAGCAGCTGTGGAAGTTTATGGCATTTCTGTTTATGTTGCAGGTGCAGGGGCTACCTCTGGCATTTCAGCCATTTTCCCAAGTACCTCTGGCACAAGCACTTTCTCTCCTTACCAGCATGCTCACAAAGGTAAGAGTGCGGTCACAGGTTTAATTTAGCGGCTGCTGGGTTTGAAAACAGCATCAACAAAGTGCGACAGAACTGAAAATATCTGTTCTGAATTTCATTGCCACCATTTCCGGATTTCTAAAACAGCTATTAAAAACAATTCAGAAAGACTTTTTATTTCTTGGTTAATCAACACCACTGGTTTAGACAGATGGACTTAAAATGGATTTGAACTATACTCAGTAATGCCAGCAACAAGTTTAGCTCATTATTTGTAGCCATACAGAAATGGCACTATGCCTCAGCAAAGCGTAGCTTAGACTGGTGAAAATAATTCAGTGCACAACTATAGCCAGTCTTATATTGAGCTAACATAAGCAGTTCTCCAGCATGATTATCGGGTTTTAAGAATATGTTAACCTGAGATGACACAACAGGAAAGACGAAGTTAATGAGCTGCTGACAATGCTGATCTTCCTGATATTGTCTGGACACATGGTCACAAGGATAATTTTTTTAGTGAAATTACAGTTTTCATGCATTTAAGACTGTCATTTTCTGCATCCTTTTGTGCTTTTCAGTTCTAGTCTGTTGCATTCAAGTTCTGAATCTGAATACGTTTCATATACCTTATTTTAAATTCACTTTCCAGCCAAGCTGGTTTAAGCCTACAAGGAAGCTGGGGGAGGGGGGGGATGGGGGGGGGGGACGAGGACACTTTCTACAAGGGCCTGGAGGGACAGGACAAGGGGTAATGGGGTCAAAGTGAAAGAGGGCAGAGTCAGAGTAAAAATCAGGAAGAAGTTCTTCACGGAGAGGGTGGTGAAGCACTGGAACAGGTTGCCCAGAGAAGCTGTGGATGCCCCATCCCTGGAAGTGTTCAAGGCCAGGCTGGATGGGGTTTTGAGCAACCTGGTCTGGTGGAGGATAGAACTAGATGGTCTTTAAGGTCCCTTCCAACCAAAACCGTTCTGTGATTCTGTGATGTCTCTGTTAGAAAAATGTAAGTTCTTCCACGTGGGCGTTGTGTTCTTCTTTACACTGCAAAGCTTTAGAGGCAGCCATACTTATCAACAGTCATTTTAGCTCTCATCCTGTTTCTTATTGTTTTGGTTGTGGGGTTTGTGTTTTGGTTGGTTGTTAGCTTTTCTTTTCTATGCTGTTTCCCAAAGTACAGTTAGGAAAGCTGCTGCTCTTGCTTACCTATAGTTTCCTATATTATTAGAGGATAATATAATTTCCTACATCTTTGTATCTGATGGATTATGTCACCAAATACTTTTAGGAATGCAGTTAACTGGTTATTGCAGCATAAATGTCACCATTTTGAGAAACTGTTTATTCATTTGTCTTTGGATGTAACACTAACATTTTCAATGCTTAACAAGTAACCAAGAGTCAGATCTACTAAATGGGTATGCAAAATGTAAGTGTAGAACAGACTGCAAATTGCTAACTGCCCTCTGATCCTAAGAGTTGCTCCCTGATGAAAATATTTTCTTGTTCATCCCAGCAGATCTTTCAGGACAAGGACATCTGGCCACAGCTCTTATAATTGCAATGTCTACCATCTTCATAATGGCTATTGCCATTGTCCTCATTATCATGTTTTACATTGTGAAAACAAAACCTTCTGCTCAAGGTAATTGTTCAGCACATGAAATTTTATCTGCAAATGCTATTTTTAGATAGCTCTGTGAATAATTAGTGTTATATTTTTATATTCTAGCCTGTTGCAAGAGCCACTCAGTAAAAAATGTCGAAGCTCAGGCTAACACACAAGAAGAGAAGAAAGAAGTACAAGGTATAAGTTGCTTTAGTTTTGCTTTTTTTCTGTTCAAGACACCACTGAGCTTAAATACTCTTAATGCATTTCACTTTATTACAATTTCTCCTTTCAATTCTCTAAAATCCACGTCAGTTTATTAAAGAATTATTTATAATAGTTTTTGTATTTCCAGAACGTCACTTAATCCTCTGATGGCAATTAAAAAAGTAGCCGAGATATTTATGTTTGCAGTAAGGTTGCCAGCAGAAGCAGCTCCTGAGACAGAACACTGGTTTGTGAACTGATTGCCAATTTAAATTTCTCTAATTGTTGATCTGCAGATAATGTTGTGATATTCTCTGAGAAAGAAGAGTTTGAAAAACTTACAGCAACTCCAGCTAAGGCTGTTAAAAGGTGGGTAAAACCCAGACATACTTCCCGTTTGACTGAAGTGGGGAAGGGACATAGTCACCATTCATCCTGGTACAGAGGAATACATGGAGAACCAATTAGATGGATATGCTAGTAGTTTGCTGCAGCAGGGAAGAGTACATGCCATCATAGGCTTTTCCCCCTACAGTTTCTAAGAGAGGATGGCAGATGTCGCCAAAGAGAATTCTGTGTCCTCCACACTGTCTCCATGACCAGTTCATCAGCTCTTGGGGCTCCATCTACTCGTTTGAGGGGTCTGTTTCTGAGCCCTGACTGCTGCTCTCGCATACATGCCCTTGGTAAGGTTCCCCTTCCCTGTAGGCAGAAGGAGTGAAAATAGCTGCTCCAGGCCTTAGGGAAACTGCTTGTCTGTAGCATCACCTGGGTGTCACGGCGTGATGGTTTCCTCACCTTGTGTCTGCCCGGTGGCCAAATCTGGCTGGGTAACCCAATTAAGGTGGGCTAAGCACTCTCCTCGGTTGGAAAATCCCTCTGTAAAAGGATTCTTGCAAGCTATGCATGACTCCATAACTTGGTGAGCATCATACATATACCCTGAGCAGGTGAATGCAGTTACACTCACGGGATTTCGGTGGAAAGGCATTTTAAAAAATGGAAACCACATTTATATCATGACTCTAAGATAGCAAAAAGGAGACAACTGGAGTCAAGCCATGAGAGACATCGCTAAGATAAATGTATCCTTCATCTTACAGTGAAAACGATGCATCTTCTGAGAATGAACGACTTTTAAGTCGCAGTATGGATAGTGATGAAGAAGCTGCAGTTGACAAACAAGGGACTCCAGAGAGATGCTTGTTATCTTTAGTGCATTTGGCCAGAGATAAATCTTCTACAAGCAATAAATCAACTGGGGTAAGGCTACTTTGGGATTTAAAAATTGAAAGGACATTTCTGTGTTGTTTGTTTGTTTTTGGTTTGGGCTTTTTTTTCTTTTTTTTTTTTTTAAGAGAACAATATACAAACTATCACCCCCAAAAATGCACTATAGTGCAGACCAGACTAATTTACAAGAGCTTCTTCAGGCAAATTTATTACAGAATCTGCTTCGTATAGTGGTATATATATATCTATATCTCATAGAATCATAGAATAGTTTGGGTTGTTCAGTGCTAAAACCCAAATTTCCTGGGAGAGTACTAACTTTGCTTTTTTGAGTATTATATTTTATAGTCTAAAGAAAGAAAAAACAAATAACAGTAAACCCAAAATATAGCTAATACTAATATAACTAACCCTGATGCTACATTTGCCACAGAAAATCCAAGACAGAAAAATAATGCAACAGCAGGGCTGGCTTCATACAGCAGTGTAGCATCTGAGTGCCTTGACCCAGCAGCATTGGTATTTCCATGCCAAGACTTTTCAGCAATATCTGGTGTTGTGCTTGGTTTTCATGTATAATTTTGAAAAACACACGTGCACTTTGAAGGTCACTCCTGTGTTCTGAAGGACACTGTGAAATCCAGTGCTTGTTTTGCTGTGGAAGTCCTTCGCTTTTTCCCGCTGAGCAAGTACTGCTGTGGTGTTTTATCTCACTTGGAGTATTTCAAGGCATAGTTAAGGCCATAGCCCACCCACAAAACTTTTCAGTTTATATTAACATGAAACTATCCTTGAAAAGGTAGTGTCTGCCCAGATATTTTTAATGTTTTGGTACTTCAAAAATAATTTTAAAATGGCAATACCTAGGACACAATTGCATCATTAATATCAAACACCTTATAGCTTTTAAGAATAAGAAGGTTTGAAAAGGCATCTTTTCATGTTTTGAATTGTTGGGACGGTTCAGATCAAACTTTCTAAAATAGCTCATTTTTCAGCTGAGACCAGGCACACAGCAACAGCAATGTTTTTCTAGTTGTAGACAATTATGACCATCTGAAAATAATTCACTACTCCAGTGGCAATGTTTTAAAATTCACTTTTCTGAGGTCTCTCTAAATATCCACCTTTATCATACTTCTGTATGCATTGGCTTGAAATTGCATAATACAAGTTAGGTATGCATGAAATCAGAATGATTAATTAGAAGTGGCTTGCCTTCTAAAGACCACCTATAATAGATATATTCTCCAGTGTGATTTATATATCTGAAATATGAACTGTTTCTGCCAGACCTTCTGTTCTAACGTACTCCTCGTGAACTGAAGCCTGCTGACAAGGCTGAAGACAAAGTTTTCAATGAAGGCACAGACTGCATCAAGATCCTCTGCTCCATACCTAAGATTTCACAATTAAGCCAGTGGCCAGAAGCTAGAAAAAGAATTTGCTTCAGGCTGGAGATTAAGTGACTTTTCTAGTACAGGAAAGATTATTAAGTAGCTGTTGAATAAGCGTAAAGAAAGTCAAACGACTGCTCTTATCCAAGTCGGCTTCTTCCCCATTAAAACAAAGCCATTATCCAATGAGCTGCCACATGGAGGATCGTCAGGCCCAATTTTACCTGTTTGCTTTCAGTGTAAGCTTTACAAATCCCCCATCTTCTGGGTCTGGTAAAAAAAACCATCCTGCATAATTCTTCATGGGCATGGAATTAGTTCACCTCTCTACTTGCCCTAAAAAGGAGAGGCGAACGAAAATAAGCATCCAATAGTTTGCTGAGGAAGAATTTAAATGAATCCCATTAAAAGAAAATTTCCTGTTTGCAAGGTTCTGAAACAGCTAATCCAAGTCTGCAATAGCAGCACGACCCATTAAGCACATGTAAATTATAGCAAGGACATGCGAGCGACAGTCAGCGTCTGCATTGCATTGCCCTGCGATCTGACACGTTTGCACGGTGTCTGCGTGTCCGAGACAGGCTTCGTTGGGGTGGAGCAGCCACACCGTGGGTCCAGCTGCAAATCTGTTAATCCAAGCCTTCGACGTGCCTTGCCCTTTAGAGCCCAAGTGAAACGAGGAAATCTTTCCACAAAACCACACCGTGAAAGCAGAGCCTTTTTCTAGCCCGGTTTGCAGTGGAAAGTGGCAGATTTGTGGAGATAATGCTGGAGTCCTATCAAAAAGACAGCTTTTCAGAAGGCTCAGTCCTAATGAGAGCTGGCAGAGAGATGACAATTCCAGTCCCTGAGAACTCATGACATTTTGACATTTGTTTTCACTCCACATCGGATCCAAAGCCAAACCTTGAGAATATCTTTGCTAAATGAAACTATATCAAAATGTGCATTTTCAGCTTGGAAAATGTCAGGTTTTCAGTCCAAGTTTCTTTCTTATCAAAAATGACTAGAGCACCCTGGACCTCAGATTCTTCCTGTCCAAAGCTTCACTGATTTTTTTTTTCTACATCTATCTGTAAAATGTTTCAGATTTAACCAGGCAATATGTCATGGAAGGAAATACATTTAATTATTAATGTGCTAAGCAGTTCTACGTCAGTTATAGAAAGGAAGATCCCCTCCTCCACAGTCCCCTCAGGTATACCTGAAGAAGGCAATTTCAGTCTGAATTTAATTCCCTGTGGCCAGTCCTGTCCTGGTTTACCCGGACATCCCTGCATTAATTACCTGCGTGCGTGGTATTGAATTTGTCTTCATTGTCAGGAGTTTGCTTCAGTCTGAAAGAGGAATAGAATATACAAACACTTGCAGCAGAAAAGTAATTGATATAAAAAAAGAATAGAAGATGGAAAGTGAAATCAGAAATAGGTTTATGCTTCACGGAGTAATTGCTTTGAAAAGGGACCCTTGAGGGCATTATGGGATAACCCCTAGCGCCATGAAATTAGGATCTCCCACAGGTGTTCCACTGATGTCTGCTAATTGTTTACTCCCTTGACTGAAAAATTAATGAAGTAAAAATCGTCTCATTTAGATTCAAAGCCGAAGGAAAAAGATACTTGACGTGTACGCTAACGTTTGTGATGTCGCAGAAGGTGAGTGTTCAGAACTCGCACCTACACTAACAGCACACAATCAGATCACAAGTGTTGACTGTAAAACAAGGAAGGCCTCTGCCTTCCTATGGAGAGGAGAAAATCCTAATCCAGAAAAGACACGCTGTAAGCAGATTTGTACTTGTCAGGAAGCAGCATGGTGCCCGGACCCCAGAGGTGACCAGGTTGGGCTTGGGCTGGAGCACACCATGGCTTCTCTCCAGGGGCCTGCACAGCCTTCCTTCCTTCCTAAGGAGAGCAGGGACTCTTAAGGAGTGTTGGGTTGTGTTGGGACAGGCACAGGCCGAGTTGCAGAGAAGAACTCTCTTCCTCATCTAGAGGAAACCTGCTAGATTTATTTGTTTAGCCCCAGAAATTAGTTCCACGCATGAAAGCATGATCTGGGGAGGGTGAGGATTGTATTTCAGACACAAGTCTCGACCTACTCTGCTTCTCTACATTCCGTCCCACTTCTCAGTGGAGTTTCCAAGTAAGTCACTGTTTTAAATGTTTCAACCCTCTTTACCACTTGACTACCTGGACAGTTTTGGCAGAAGAGACGTGAATTAATTTCCCCACATAACAGAAGACGTGATTGCATTTACTCCACACACACTTTGTGTGCGTGTGTGCGCGCGTGCTATTGAGTTTGCTGTGGTTCTGGGAGCTCTATATCCCACCAAATTACTACTGTTGAGTGGGAAGCAGGAAAACTACAGAAGGAAAAATGTTGTAGCCGATTCTCTCCTCTATTCTGTATTCTGTGACCATGAATACATACCAAAAAAGTCCAGGAAAAAAACAGCTTTTTCCCCACAGGATGAATCTCTCTAGAGATTCGGTGATAGTAATGACAATTCAGCCCTTGCAGGGACTTTTATTCTTGTGAGCATCTGGCATCATTGCTTCACCTCCCTCTTCACATTCCTACAAGGGCAACTTTCAATTACAGAGATGTTACTGCAGCTGCTGGTGACAGACTCAGGGAAGGGTCAGAGCTGTCTCTCGAGCTCAAACACTGTGCCTGATGTGCAGAGGTGTATTAATGGAGCTGCTCACTAGGGAAATGGTTGCAATATACTTTTTCTAACAGCTAGTAAATTGTTGAAGGAAAGGGCAGTGCCATGGGAATTCATACAACCCAGCTAACACCTCTTTCCCAGACAACTTCTTACCCTACTGTCATTAGGAAAAATAAATTTGGTAATATAACTTATCAAAGTAATTGTATTACAAAGTAATAACTTTGGAACTAGGCATGAATTATCACTTAAAGTTTGTACATATAACAGTATATAGTGTAGTACTTCATATAAATAAACATCTTGAATAGTCAAGACTCGTGCACAGAGCTACCTGACAATAACCACCTCATTTTGCAGGTCTGAGCCCTACGGAGCTGCCATTTGATTGCCTGGAGAAGACCAGCCGAATGCTCAGCTCGACCTACAACACAGAAAAAGCCATAGTGAAGACGTGGCGGCACCTTGCCGAGAGCTTTGGACTGAAGCGAGACGAGATAGGTGGCATGACAGATGGCATGCAGCTATTTGATCGCATCAGCACAGCAGGTTACAGCATCCCCGAACTGCTAACCAAACTGGTGCAAATCGAGCGGCTGGATGCTGTCGAATCCTTGTGTGCAGATATTCTGGAGTGGGCACAAGCAACGCCTGCTCCCGAACCAGCAGGAACATCCTGACGTGCCTACCTGGGACCCGCGCTTCCACGTCTTCTGCCAGAACCATGATTCCAGCAAGCACCACATCAAAGACTTTGGACAAAAGGCCATTGATGTTTCTTCCACATAGTTGTTCCCGATAACCAATGGGAAAGTATTCCCTTTGACTTCTGAAAAGAGTGAAGTTACACATCTACCACAACAAGAGCAGAAATCTCCCAAGCAGCTTGGTATGAAACTCATCATCAAACAGAACAATCGTGTCAAACAGTTCCTGATGATAAGCGGGCACACAAACATCCACTTTTGCAGTCTGTGTATGCGTGCACGTTACCCTGCTGACACCCTTCCTGCTGGCCTGTAAGAAAGCCGCCAAATTGCTCTCTGGAAATACTCGTGTCTCTGAGGGCTTCGTTCAGTGGATGAGTAGTTACAGTCAAAAGCAGTACCGCAGCTACGGTTATCAGTTAATACACGATGCATGTACATTTCTGTCAGCTCTGGCACGTTCCCTATGTCATTTTCTATACTTACTACGGCTTTGTTGAATCTAGAAGTATGTGCATAGGTGTATATACACAGTCCTCAGCTAACTATAAAAGAGCCAATGTAATTTCAAGATTGAAGTGCTTCAAAACGCTGTACATAACGCAGGTAAACCTCAGCTACTTTTTCATACTATATGAAAAAGAGCCAATGTAATTTCAAGATTGAAGTGCTTCAAAACGCTGTACATAACGCAGGTAAAGGCACTCTTGCGCCACACTGACGTTTCAGAAGTCGTAAATTCAAACTGCTGACTTGCTGAGGACCCGCCGGTTTGCGAGTGGGCAGTAAAAGTCACGCTTTGTAAGTTGAAGGCAACAGGTTCTTCTCTCCTTTGCCATTACAAAATGAGAAGCAATAAAATCAGCTTGCCCCCTACCATGAAAAAAATGTACCTTTATGGTAGTGACATCGGTATATCAAATTATATTCCAAGCATGGGGATTTCAGACAACAGTGGTGCATGGTTGATACTAAGAGCGAAAAGAGCTGATTTCTTTAGAGACACTTGAAATGCAGAGGGAAAAGTGTCATTTAAACGCTACGCTCTTGTACACGTAGACCATGACCACAGAATCCACAGATGAAAACCGACTCCTCTGGAAGGTAATGCGTTACTGTGAGCTTGTGTACCACAAAAAGCAGACCCTATTTTTTTTCCTCTTAACTGATCTCTGATTTTCATGGTTAAAAGTTCTCTAAAACTTGTTCAGACCACAGATCAGTAGGTGTTACCAAACCTGTTTGCTTAATTTATAGCTAAAAGGAGTGATGACAGATTTCAACAAGTGCAACCACTAAATTAAGAGATGTGTCAGTTTCAAAGCAATGCTTTTAAAATTCCAAAATGCCTGACTGAACAAAATGCTATAAGAAATATTAACTATTACCCTGAAGTTAACGACCAGTACGCCATCACTTAGTAACTAGATCTTACCTATGATAGCATCATAATTGTGCAGAACGTTCAGTAGCACCCTTTAACACCTATATTTAGTATCTTTTCAGCACTTGATTTGTAGAGCAGAGAAAGTACATACTGAAATATAAAACCCGTCCCTCCCCTTGTTCTTCTTCCACCATTTCTTTCACATCCTAACACGCTCTTCGTTAATTTGCATATGCCCAATTGGATTATTATTTTGACTTTTAACAAAGCGGCGAACTGCATTTACTTTAACATTTAACTCGCGAATTGATCTTCAATTTAGGGATGAAATTCTTGGTGTTTTGAAATCAGTGACACATTCATACAGATTTCAACAGGCTTCAGTAAGTTTTCTAGGTCTGCTGACAACTCAGCAAGCTTCAACAAGATTTGCAGGACCCTGAATTTGCAGTTTAGTACTATTACTACTAGAATAAAAAAAGGAAAGAAAAAGGAAAAAGAGAACACGTGAAGATTCTATTTTTCTTGTGCCAGTGTGTAACTACAGTGTTATTCAGTGGACTGCCTCCTCTGTTTCGTGTGCCATTTAATAGCACACACCATTTGTTTGTTTAAAAGAAGATACAGGAATCCTCTTTTTTATGTTTATTGGGCCATGAAAAGTTAGGGTCCTGAAATCAATGGTGCCAATGTGAACACAGACTATTTAACATTATTTTATTTAGTATACAGTATTTTTATTGTTACACAAAAGATGTACAGGGAATGAAAAAATTTCCTGTAGATCTTGCCAAAGCTTACTTTCTAATAATTTTGTTTAATGCTGTATATATAACTTATTATATTGTAAAGTATGAACATAAAATATGCTAATAAAAAAAAGAGGTCAAACACAAGTTATATTAGCCATTTCTGTGATTAAATAATATATTGCCTTATAAAGCTGTAATTAAATGAGTTATCCAAGGGCTAGCAGGCACATTCCTGTGGTATGGGAGTGTCTGGGTAACATACATGAAGGAATCTGCATTCCCGTAGGATACTGCTTCTCTGCATCACACTTCATAAACCTGTGAGGCAGAAACCATTCTTCCTTTGTCAATATAGTTTTGCTTTGATATTTCACCCTGTAGGTACTACGAAAACGCAAAACTCCAAGCAACTCCTTGGAGAAACTGTAAGTTACTATATACATATTGAGAGCTAGTAGGGACTGTGAGACTGGTGCGTAATCTCACAGTACCCGTACTCACCCATTAACATGCTTTCATTTTGTGTTCCTAAATTAGCAGTACTACACCACATCATTATCAGATATTTTAACCGGAAGCTTTCTCTGCATGACAGGATAATTACATTCATCCAATCTCAGGCTACACTACTGAGACCACCAGCAAAACCGCTAGCTTCTACAAAAACCAGAGCACTAAGTTGCATTTCCCCCAGACCATGGTGACTCAGTTAAGGCTTTTGGAGTATTTCACACAGATCAAACATTTTCTAAATGGAAAAAACACTGTCCTACTTTTTAAAGTTTGGGATTTTGATTATTCAGATTCATTTGTTCGTTTCAGCACATCGAATACGTTCTTGTTCCACCAACGATTAAAGGAGAGGAAGGCTCCAGAAACTGCAACAAAAGCTTTGAGATTGCCAGATGGCTGGGAGGAACTGGTGTTCTGAGTTTTGCTTTACTGTTTTTTTACTCCCTGCACTACATGTGCAGGAGTTAATACAGCATGAAGCACACTCCAACAGGCATGGCGGCATCTAAAGACATAGTGCTCTGAAAGGCTTGAGCGTTCTCGGCTGTGATGTGCTCACAGACAGCCATCCAAAGGAGAAACTTTGGCTTCTTAGGTTTCACTTGACAAAGCACAAACTCAGATCTGCACAGAATACCCATGTCCTTCCACCATGCAAAATCGCGATGCAAAACACACCAACCCCCTGAGAGCTTCTGTGGGATGTCAAGATGGGTTGCATCCTCAAACTACAGGCTATAGTGTCTCCAGGCTATGAAGAGAGCCTGGAGTGACAAGCTTTGGTGTAAACATTTACTCCACAGTTGTCAAAGATTAGATGAGTTGAATCTTACCATGTAACCAATGAATTTCAGGGGTGTGACTGTATTTCTGCTCAGTAACATCTCTGAAATTGCTGTAGCCAGCAAGTGTAGAATGAAAATGAACGTGAAACTACTATAAATGATGTTAATTGGTGTTCTGTTTTGGGGAATTATTGAGAATTTAAGACTCACCCCCTAAAGAAAAGACCGGTTCAGGAAGAAAATTATTGACAAGACCTTTTACTTTCTTTTTGATGTGCCTTTTTTTTTTTCCCCTTAAAAGATAATTGTTCTTCTTTATATTCTGATAAACCCCAGCTTTCAAGTTGAAAAGACCATTTAAGTCCTTGGAAATGCTTACTTAAAATAAAAGACTTAAGAGATTCATACAAAGCTCTGGTCAACTCAAGGTTTTGTCACAAGGACTTTACAGCTCACGTCATGGATTCTGTAAAAATAACATTACGGCTTTTTCCTTTTGTTTCATAACAGCAGGATCCTATTAGAGCACTTAACTCTGCGACTACAGATAAACCTATACCCAATTCCGCCACTAGCCTTTTGGGTGACTGTGGAAAGTCCCTCCCAGGCAAGATTAATACCTACTGTCTAGCAAGACCTTTCCCACCAAATCCCAGCTTCCTAGCCTGACCAGTATCGTCCTGTTCTTCCCTTAGAGAAACTGGCTGGACTTTGCAGAGTCCCTCCAATCTTAGTTTGCAGTCAGGAACTACCCTCTACATAGCGTTTGATATCTGGTGGTCCTGGTCCAAAATGACAGAGGTAAGGTGGGCGGGAAAGGATGGGTCTCTGCTTTGCAGCATAAAGCAACACCTGACTGCCTCCACAGTCTATAATTTGGAATGATTAAGCCATTATCCATGAACAAAAAGATAATGTGTGAAATGCCCAGCAATGTGAGTTGGAGGATGGGCTGAAAGGGCATGCCAGTTTAACTTCTCCCTCTTAAACTCAAAGAGTCATACAGTTTAGAATTCCTGCTTCATTATAAGGAGGGTGTATTTAAGAGGTGGGAAAAAACCTTACCGTTGCAGGTGAAAATCATGACCCAGAGGTAACCCAATGACTCCTGTGTGTGGAAGTCATTCTTCTGCAAGCAATCCCCATTCTCCTCTGCAATAATGAAAAGTAAAGAGAGCTCATGCCCTTATTATGCATTGGATAGGCTTCCTAGTGCATATTCCAGTAAATATATTCATATAAACAGGGTAAGAATGCACTGTCTATATCTAGTTCTAGACACATAATATCGCATATATTTCCCACATACCCAAATAAGCTCTCTTGATTATTTATTGTGATATGATTTATAATGCATAGCACCTGTTACTTCAGACATTAATTTATCACTATCAACCACTCTTCAGGGACAGAAAAGCATTGATTCCTTTTTGCCAGTGTTCCGTGAAACCAGACTGCCTGAATACTTACATTATGGAAGCACAGTAAGAAGCCTTTGCATGCCCTGCTGCAGACAACATCAGTGATTAGCTGTTATACAGGTCACACACGGGCATCTCATTTGTCCATCACCTTTTTTAAAAAGAAAAAAAAAAAGTCTTTTTTTTTTATAGTTGGTGAGAGAGGCTGCTTGAAAAAAAAGCTTGCAATAGGATGCAAATTGGTATCGCAAGACAGCTGAGGAATACACAATGATTTTCCAATTGAATCCACCAGATAGATGCAAGTGAAAAATCAGGAGGAGGCAACACTGAGGACTTGTTAGTAGAAAGACACCCGAAACAGGAAGGAAGCAGCGTTAGGCATCTGTTTCTGGAATATGGCCTTGGTGTGCAAGACTGCTGTGAAAAGCAATCCCAGTCACACTTCAGTGTGGAGGATGACAGACCAGGAGGACATCCAACTGCTACATTGTGGGAAGGACAGTGGAAGAGGGAAATTCTGTTTATTTGCATTTGTTACATAAATAGCTCTTGCATCTACATACGAGAAGGCTACTTCTTCTGAAGGACAAAAACCAGTCTGGCAACACCAGTTATCTCCGACTGCCCTCAAAGGCACACTACTTCTCCACAAGGCTGATGTGTGGGTGGAATACTATGCTCCTGTTGGAACTCTCATACCGCATGATACCCTTTTTTTTCCTGTAGGCTGGATAGATTATTTCTTTTCTCCATAACTAACTGCGCCAAGGATGCCATTCTATGGAGCTGAATCTTTAAGTTAACTTATCAATAAGAAAGTTATCCTAAGCTGAGCTTTCATAGCTGATGTTGTTAGCAGTATCCTAGCCACTGAGTTTACAGCCCTTGCCTGCATACATCTACCAAAGCAGTTACTTACCGTTGAGTTGCAGTGATCAGAGAGATGTGGTATATGCAGGGGAATATTCTTTGGGACCAGTCCAAATATTCTTCAGTAACAGGGATGGAAGGAATTGGGTTTTGGGGAAAAAACCCAACCCAAAACAAAAACCATACATCAAAAACAAGGCTTCTTAGATCTTTTTTTCCCAGGTAATTCTCTCAGTGTGACTTCAGAGGTGAGAATATCTTGTGAGTTATGCCTTGTTAAATTTCGACTCAGCACCATCCACTCAACAAACATAGCTATAAGGAAGTAAGTGGTTTTGTTCAAAGTTATCTCTTCCAGTAGTGATCAGGTAGTCACAAATACACAAGATGCTTGCTTTCAAAATTATGTTAAAATCAGAAGTCTTGAAAATGACTGTAGATAGTCTTCTGGAAGAAGGACAGAGTAGTTGGAATTCTTGAAAACCAGAAGTCTTAGATTGGACATCAGGAAGAAGTTCTTCACAGAGAGTGGTGAGGCACTGGAACAGGTTGCCCAGAGAAGCTGTGGATGCCCCATCCCTGGAAGTGTTCAAGGCCAGGCTGGATGAGGCTTTGAGCAACCTGGTCTAGTGGAAGGTGTCCCTGCCCATGGCAGGGGGCTGGAACTAGATGGGCTTTGAGGTCCCTTCCAACCCAAACCAGTCTGTGATTCTGTGCTAAGTCTAATAAACAGGAATGGTCCTAACCACAGTCAGAAGATGGCGTTAAAAGGTTTTCATCAGCCCAAAATGCACCTATTTTTAACAATCGATAGCGGTGGTTTTGACACAGCACACTACAGTCACCAGTATAACACAAAGATGCCTCTTTCCATCACAGCGTTTCTCTGGGGGG
The DNA here is from genome assembly GCF_000690775.1 of Eurypyga helias. Lineage (NCBI taxonomy): Eukaryota > Metazoa > Chordata > Aves > Eurypygiformes > Eurypygidae > Eurypyga > Eurypyga helias. Next base: position 48,707 of record NW_010226123.1, read on the forward strand.
ACATCAAAAGTAGGATCAGGACACTGCACAGCACTGTTACTTTTTAAATAACTTTTCTTAAAATTAAGAACATGCCAGCATTATGGGGAGCTCAAGAGATCACAGCTTTGCCACCACAGTCCCTCTAACCATTTGGAAAGTGGAAAATTACTAAATTGCTTCATAGATCAAATTTTCAGATTTTCTGGACTAAATTTAAATACGATATCCTGAAGATAAGTGTTTTATATCAGACCATCAATTCCTGAAGCCGTCTAAGTTTTAGGTGAAAAATTCAGCATATAATTAAAGGATCCAGTGTCAAAGTTCTGAATTATGAGCTCTGCTTACAGCTCCCCTTAAATCTGGTCTGGTAACTTAACTCATATATTTTAGACATTGATGCTGATTATGACTAAAAGTTCTTAAAAAATATATTGCCTTCAGCATACTTTCACTTTTCATGTTAATTTATCTGCTACAAGATTTTTTCCCCATAATATATTAAATTCTGCTACATAACATTAAAAAAGATGCAAGCCTGTCATGTTCAGGAGAACTGGAAGATAACTGTGAAATCCCACTTGAAGAGACAGACCTTTTATCAGCTGATGAAAGTCACCACTATGAAGAAACAATGCACAACTGTGCAAGCTGGGCAATGTTATCATAGAATCACAGAATGGTTTGGGTTGGAAGGGAAGACCATAAAGCCCATCTAGTTCCAACCCCCCTGCCATGGGCAGGGACACCTTCCACTAGACCAGGTTGCTCAAAGCCTCATCCAGCCTGGCCTTGAACACTTCCAGGGATGGGGCATCCACAGCTTCTCTGGGCAACCTGTTCCAGTGCCTCACCACCCTGTCCAGGAAGAATTTCTTCCTGATATCTAATCTAAACCTCCCCTCTTTCAATTTAAACCCGTTACCCCTTGTCCTGTCACTACAGGCCCTTGTAAAAAGTCCCCCCCAGCTTCCTTGTAGCCCCTTCAGGTACTGGAAGGTGCTATAAGGTCTCCCCGGAGCCTTCTCTTCTCCAGGCTGAACAAGCCCAACTCTCTCAGCCTGTCCCCATAGCAGAGGTGCTCCAGCATCTCTCCCTTCCAACCTAAACCATACTATGGTATTAGGAGGCTTCTTAAATATTTCTGCATTAACAGGAACGATAAGTAATAAATTTGGGAAAAAACCATGACATGGTTTTTAATCTTTAAAGGTCTTCCATGAAAAGTTTCATGACAATGTACTAAGGAACTACTCTAAGTTGTCAACAACTGGCTTCAAAAAAAAGTCACTTCTACCATCACTAGTCTAGTCTCTATATTATTCTGCTGGAGTTTGTGACTTTCATTTTTTTATCCAATAATTATTACCCTGAGTCAAAAGTCACATGCACATTTTGGAACTTTACAATGCTTTGTTATTTATAGAAGTATCTGTTATTCACAAGACACTTCATTTTAATTTGCATAAATTATTTATTTATTTATTTCTGATGCTTTTTATGTTTACTGTAATATGAATGTGAAATCAAGAACTTGTTTTTTTTCTTCACAGCTCAGTCAAAATTTTCTTAAGATCAAAATCATTAGCCCCATCCTTAGGTTCATCAATCAATTTAATTACATTAATATTTAACAGATTCAAGTAACTTTTTTTTCCTGCATTTTAACAGAAAGAGATCACAAAAAATTGAAGTTAACAGTGATTCACCTTTTCAGACTGCAAACACTCCTTCATATAAGACAGAAGGAACCAACAGTAAAAGCTACAACCTGCTCCGTGCACCTCTTTTACTGCATTATTAGATGAACACGTCGTGTTAAATTGGTGCCCCAAGGAAGATGAATAGTTAACATTCATGAAGGCTGAAAGCCAAGAGCACAAATCAGCATTTCTGTGGATATAGGAAACCTAACAACTTTTAATAACATTTTTTGGTTATTCATTTTGTAGTATTTTAAGTGACCAAGCAGACGGAGCAGCATGTGAGGACTGGGAACACACTTCCTAAATAAGAGGATTTTGTCTCCAGCCAAAGATATACGCAAAACCTTTACACTGCTGGTAAATCTGACAGAAAACCAAAACTACAGGCAAAGAAATACTTATTCCAAAACATAATCCATTGTCAGCAAGAGCTTTTAGCTATGATTAGTGTTATTTAAAAATTACCTAGAATTGGTTTCCTGCCCAAAGAGTACACACTGCTTTGCTCTCCCTTCCAGACATACTGGGTGCCAAATCTGGTGTAGAGTCCATTCATAGGGAAGCTTGTCAGAAATGTAAGTCAAATTGCTAGAAAAAATATTTGCAGTTAGAATTCAACTTCAAAGACTCAGTTCAAAGACTGGTAAAAAATACAAAGGAAAACCAAGAAAAAAAAAAAGTAAGAAAATAAGAAGTAAACCTCTCTGAAGTTTTATACTGACTGCCAGTGTCAGTGTCAAAGGCTAACATACAGCAGATCTTTAAAATTTTAACTGCACTTTCAATTTTACAGTTAGAGAGTTCAGTAGTGACAGTACAAATCAGAAATTAGAAATGCAAGACTAAGTTGAATTTTTTAAAAGTATCCTATTTCCTATGTGTCTAAACATCTGAACGCTGAACTGTGGCAGACAAAAAAAAATATTCATCACACTCAGAAAATAAATGTGGATACTAGGAGACCAAATGAGGACTGTATTGTAAGTTAATATGAAATGCAACAGAAACAAAATATAGTAATTCATTACATTAGGAATTACTATTGCCAGGCACTTTAAGAATTGGTTTTTATTTACATTTTCTGAAATATTACAACCCAAAGTTACACTAGAAATTCATACAAAGCAGGTTAAAGCATTAAATGTTACATAAATACAGGAAAAGATCAAACAAAAATTAAGACATTCTGAAATCAAGACAACAACAAAATTTCTCATTCAACACATCTAGTGATATTAAATCAAAATTGGGTTTTAATCATTAAACCTCTCAAATTATCATTGGGATAATTACAAGATATCTTTCTGGCAGTTATCAATAACCAAACCTATAAGACTCCCTGAAGAGTCAAAGGTAACTGATTCATACCTGTAAAGAAAAGTTGGGATCTCTGATCTGCTTACTCAAGGGATCCAATTCCTTAGATCACAGGAGTCATTCAGAACAGCACCATTATTTCACTTCTTTAAAAAGTATTGAAGAAAGACATTTATCATATTATGCAATTTTTCATTTTCCTGTTTAGGAATGAGGGAATTATCAATGAGATTCCACATGATAGAGAGTAATTTATACAGTACTGACGTTCTGCTTAATTTATTTATAGGAAACAGTAAAATAAACCCCAAATTTCAAGTTACATAGTTGGTATAAATTATACAGAACAATAATTAGATGGAAAGATAGTGCTAATGACTTGTATTTAGACTGGAGGTGAGAGAGTTACTCTTTAACAATCCCAAATTCAACAGAATTGAATTGAGGTTTATACAGAGGAAAGCATGATCTGGATTTGTCGTCCTATGTAGTTCTTGGATCATTTGTTGAAGAGCAAACAGTTCAAACATCTTCTTATTGCTTCTGCAAAAGATTTTACAAAAAATAATCATCAGCTGAAAATTGAGAGGTTTCATCTAAACACTGAAGATTCTACAGAAAATTATTTTTTTAATGAAGAAAAACATGCATTATATTGGGAGTTTCATAACATTCTTTCACATTGAATACATTGTCTCTAAGAAGAGGTTACCAATGCACAGTGAGAAAAATCTTGCCAAAAATCACCCAAACCTATCATTTCACTTGAATAAGTGGTATTTACACGTAGTATAATGAAAGCTCCAACGAAAGGCCATAACAGGGTTTCACTAATGTGAAATAAGATTCCAGAAACCATAGATAAAAAAATTTAAGGATTTCAGAGCAAATTTTACTTTTAGTATATTTCCAATGTAAGTTATGATTTGTATTAGATTAATTTACAGGAAAACTTTTTTCCCCTAGAGTTCAATTTTGTTCCAAATAAAGTAAACCGAAAACCTCTGTTTTGTCAACAACTTTAAGTCTAACGTAAAAAAATGGCTCAATTTAGATACCTGCTTTTATAAATGAAACAATCCCATTAAGTAATGCACCAGTGGAGCTCAACAGCACATTACTACTGATAGGAAGACTACCTGTGTTACAATAAACTAATAGCCAGTAAGCAATGGGAACATCTTTTATAAAGATTAATATTCCCCAAAGGGCTTAAATGGCTCAAGACTTTAAAATTTGGGTTTTTTTTGAAGGAAATGAAAACAGATGAAAGTTGAGAGCATGTCACAGACAAGGCTAAATTTTCAAAGGGGATCATTACCAAGTACCCAAGTAAACCTGAAGGGCAAGGGGAAAGAAGAGAACAGTTCTCTTCTAAGCATTCTTGTAATCTGCAGACAGGGAATATTTCCTCTTCTGACTAGTGGTTTTGTTGGGGTTTTTTTGGTAATTTTGTTTGTTTGTATTTTGTAAATTGAACTGAATTTATAAGCAAATTGAGAGTTGTCTTACACATCTGTGACAAAACCAGTTTAAATTTAACTAACAGAGGAAGCCCAACATTGTCTATAGTAGAGCAAATAAACAGCAAAACAGAGATGAGTTTTTGGAAAAGGAGAAAGACAAAGGTCCATCACGTTTCCTAATCTAATAATAACCAACAAAGTAATGATAGTAAAGGATTACTTTATTCTGGAGAGTTTTTGCAGTATAACACAGAGCTTTTCCAAAATCTGAATATCTAGCTTAGAACTTCGAAGCAATCCAGAGCAAGTACAGAAGAAGGATTCATTACTGCACGCTTCCAGGAAAGGTTGTAAGGAACCTGTAAATGAAAAGAATTTTAAAAACTGTATCACAGAGCTCTGTGCAGGCAAAAGTAAAACAGTTACTGATAACTTTAGAAAGCTCTAAATGTCTCATGTTGTGCAAAGAAAAAAAAAAAAAAAACCAAAACCGAAAAAACCCACCAGTTCCCAAGAGTTCTGACATTACCAACCCTTGTACTAAAACGGCCTATTCCCTTAAGAACAAAAGAAAACAGGAAACAGAACAATTTTAAACTCAAATAACAATTCTTATCTTGAACATGTTTATTCAATGCTCATTTATCATGGGTCTTTCCTTTTGATCATGTAAGGGGAACATTAAGCCATGCAAAAAGACTCACAGGGAAACATTTTAGGCTGCTGCAAATCACATGGACAGGGATAGTACATGTAGAAGCTAACAGCCTTTCATTATCAAGGTACTGTCACTGCACTGTTTCAAAACAGGCAATCTAGTCACAAGGGATCCTTAAAATGTTGATTTCACTCACACACAAAAAAGATGAGAGAATACATCACTAGGAAGAAAGGAAGATCAGGGAAACTGTGGGCCCTCTGCGGAAGGAAACTGGAGAGCTGATTCCCCAGTAACAGAGAAGGACGAGGTGCTCAATGCTTTTTTTGCCAGTCGTCACTGTCAAGGGCACAAGCCATACCCCCAGAGTCATGGAAGGCAAGGGCAGGGACTGGGAGAATAGAGAGCTGCCATGGTTAGAGAGGATCAGGTTTGGGAGCACCTGAGGAACCTGAAGGTGTTCAAGTACATGGGACCTGATGGAATACATCCACAGGTCATGAAAGAACCTCTAAACCTTGCTAAACCTCTATCCATCTTGTTCAATAAGTCGTGGTGGTCTGGTGAAGTTCCCACTGACTGGAAAAGGGGAAACATAACCCCCATCTTTAAAAAAGGAAAAAAGAAGGATCCAGGGCAAAAAAGGCCAGTCAGTCTCACCTCTGT
>NW_010226124.1:0-23616 GCF_000690775.1 Eurypyga helias
ATAATTTAGATTGCCAGATTTCATATAATGTAATGCTTTATTTAAATTTAAAACATATAAACAAACAAAAAGTCCTATCAACTGAACAGTTACACACTGGAATAGGCTATCCAAGAGGTTTTGAAATTTCTTATCATTGGAGTTTCTGAAATAGGTTAAATGCCATCTGGTAATAGTGCTTGATGTGAGGTTCTTGAATTTGCATGTGGGGACATGGGGCCTTGCAGTTTTGATGTGGTGTGCAGGGAGTGACTGAGGGAGGGAGCAGGAGAGGGAGAAAAAAATAGAGGGCTGGAGTGTGAGGCTGCAACTGGGAAGACTGAGATCCCTGGCAGGGCTGCCACCAGCATGGAAGGCAAACCTTCATCTGCTGTTAGTCTGACCTCATAGAGATGCTAACTGGGGAATTGCAGAGCAATCCCCCTAGTGCGTGGAGAGTAAAGACAGGCGTAGCTGAGAGCCACTGTGCTACAAATGTGAGAAATACAAGAGCCACAATGGGAAATCTATGGAGTGAGCTTATGTAAGTATGCCTTGTGCTGGAAGGGGCACGCTCTTTACAGCAGTATTCTTACTGACATTTTGAAAAACCTGTTAAAATTTGTCACTGAATATGACAATAACAGTAACATGAATATAAAAAGCAACACGAAAAACAAAGTTCATGAACAAATTGCAGTGTAACATTTTAAAATACTAAAAGAAATAACTAAGAATAGAATAGTAACTACATAAGTTTATCAAATTAATTCAGCAAGTGTATTATTTGTTGTATGCAGTTTGCATAAGCCTTGTTGATAGAGGTGCTTTTTAAAACAGTGAAGCAACATATGAAATGGCAGCACTAAAAATGAGAAACGTGCTACTCATATGCGTAATGCCACACAGTGTGCCATAGCTCCTCCAGGCTTATCTGAGCTGTCATAACAAATGCGTGGAATATTTACTGTGAATAAGCATTTCAGCCATTCACAGTACGAGCGATGTCACTGGACAGTAGGGTTTTTTTAAGATTTGTGAAAGCCCAAGTTTGTTACTGCACAGACTAAAGCCCATCATCCTACATGTTACACACCTTACCATATTGATATAGCAGTAAAGGCAGGATACAAGGGGAAGGCTAAGATTGTTTTTGTCTCTTACTTTTTATGTCTCTATTCTATTAATAGGCATTTTAAAAGTAGTTGATAAATCTGTGTGTGTTTCAGCTTGCTCAGTAATACTTCATGCTCACTGTTATAAAAAAGCTTTCCATCTGCATGGTGGAAAAATAAAGGATCCATCAAGTACCCTTTCACCATAGGATTGTCAATTTGCTGAATATTTACAAGACAACAGACCTTCATTAGCAAAAAGTATAGGACCAATAAGCCTTACTGACCTTTTCAGCTTACATATCCAAGATGTATGTATTTGCCAGTAATATCAACAAAAAAGCAAAGAGGAACTTGGTATTTTAATATCTGAGTTGTTGCTCCTTTACATCAAAGGAGAGCATTTAGATTCAGATTTATTCCTTTTTTTTTTTCAAGTGAACATCCCTGTGTGTAAAGAATTCCTTTCTGGCCATGAATGTGTCAAGTAGTCAGTTCTTTAAAAGATTTAGCCTCAGCTGACTTGGAAGAGTGTTTTATTAAGATAAAGTTTCTGACTCTGTCAGTTCATATCTTATCCTAGCTTAGAAAACTAAAGCAAAAAAATGAAAATAAAAACAAAAAAACACCTGAGGGGCATTAGTTCTCTGTAAACAAGAAGATCAATGCAGTACAGAGCTTGTCTACCCAAGAAATACCCTGACATGAATGTGACTTGCCTGCTATTTGTACTAAGAATAGAGTTACTGGCAACTGTTGATGTGGGCGACATCCACTTCACAGTTAAGCAATTAATCACATAGGTTTCCATAGCCTTTTCTTTTTCATACCTGCAGATGTTCACATAGAAAGCACAAAATAATTAAGAATTTTAATCCTGTATAGGTTTGCATAGTTACCATTTCACACTTCCCTGATTAGGTAAAGATTTATGGATGGTACTTTGTAAAAGCATCAAAACAAAGAAAAAAAAATGTTGCAGCTTGTGTATATGTATGTACGTAAAGAATAGATACAGTGTCTCTAAATAGAATGGAGTCTAATTAGAGGATTTGCATGAGAGAGTGATTGGTACTAAAATGAATGAACAGTGCTTGTGTATAAATCGAAATGTATTATTAGTTTTGCAGCTACTTTCAGTAAATGAGTATCATTTTTGATAGAATATAAAAATCCAGGAAAAAATTGTAGCAGTATTTCCCTTCTCTCTGTTCCGCTGCAGCAAAACCCTTTTATGTAAATGTTCACTACTGCAGAGAAACCAAATGTACCCTTGGATCTTGGGAATACTGTGTGTCATTCAGAAACGTCCTTTTCTGGCAAACACCTGAAGTTGTATCCAAGCTCTTTTAGCTAGGAGGATGGTCACAGTCATATGGGGCTTCTGGGATAGAAGGAAAGAGAATGAAGGGGGAATTAAAGACTTCCACAAACCATTTCTTTTTTTTTTAAAGTGAGACAAAAATGGCACGCTTACACTTCCTTTGGATACCGTCCTTTTCTTTCCCCTATGACATTTTTTAAGATTATCCAATATTGTCAGAATTCTTAATTTGTGTTTTGGCTCTGAAGCTATTCCATTACTGGGATAGTAATGTACCATCTGCACAGGGGGAAAATATACCAAATGCACAAATGACATACTCAAAATTAAGTTTAAGCAAAGGCTCCTGAAATCTGCTGTCCTTTCTGTGTTTTTCTATCTGCTAAATTTGTAGCTATTTGGACGCTACATATTTTTGAGCCATATAAGGATATTTAGGTGTGAAATAACTTTCTTGTTCATAGTTTAGATGATGAAGGTGAGGTAGCTGTCCTTTTAAAAACAGTCAGTCAAAGGTGGACTGGTTTAATTCCTTATTCAATAATTAAATTATGCTTTGAATCTAAACATACAAATCAGACATTAAAGCTAGTCCGAAGTGGAGTACTTAGGGGCCCAGGAGGAGAAGAGGATCTTAATTCTATCCATTGCCCTGGCTATCAAAATAAGGAATGAAGCAATGGTGTTTCTGTTTATTTAAGGTAGGAAGAACATTACCCATGAAACCTGTTGATGACAATCGCAGAAGTGTTATATAGCCTGACCTCAGGAAAAGGGGTTCTGGCAAGAAGGAAAAGCATGAGCCCTATTAGGAAGAAAGGAAGGCAAAGAAGTCAGTGCTCAGATTTCTTACTTCCTCTTCCACACAACATAATGCTGGTCTGCACAGTGTAAATGAGAAATCAGTGTCATAGCTCAGTTATCACACAAGCAAAATTTATATGAAGTGGTTTTGCAGCTTTTTGTATGCTTCAGCAAAGCTGCCTTTGGCTCATGCAGTTTTCAGTCAAGGATCTTCTACTGAACACTGCTAGCTTTAAATTCCAGATGTTCATTCAAGTTAGTGAATGTTATCTTAGATCATTCTGCTAACTGAAATGGTGAATGAAAGTGAAGTATTCTTTATGATTGTCAATACCTGCATTATGAAGAGTTACAGCTCAAAACGAGCTGCTTGGTTTCCATTCAGAAGCAGGTGAGAAACAAAATTTTCTGACAAAATGGAAAGAAAAATAGAAGTACCTTCCTGTTCAAAACGAAGGTGTTCCTTTTCACAGGAAAATGGAGAAGGGTTTAGAGGAATGTCCAGAGGACAGGGAGAAGGGTTTATTGTTAGAATGTAGTCTGGATTGTGAAACTTGGATACACCGTCAGGTGAATTTTGGCAAAATACTGTGAAAAAGAAATCATACATCTAATTGATGATGATTACTCACATTTGGGAAACCAAAACAGATAAAACAGAGATACTAAATATGGTAATGAAGTATCTGTGCAGATTTGTTTACTTGGAAAGACACTGTGTGGGCTGACTTTTTCTTTAAATCCACTGTTTAAATAATATGAAGGTCAATTCCACTGTTTAAATTATATGAAGGACTAATGCATCTAGGGAAAGTTACTTTACATAGAAATTACACCTCAGTTTAATATTACTTTGTAAGTTCCTCAACCAGAATTTCAATTACATCTTGGTTTGTCCTAGCAAGATATTCAGAATCTTTCTGAAAGTCTTGTGGAATAATAGTGACCTTACACTGTAGAGAAAGGGTCAATTTACCTAGCTGCTAACACTAAATGGAAGAAGAAATTGCTTTTTGGGATATGTGGTGTAATTTATTGCAGGCTGCCTGTTACATAGTGCTTTCTGAAGATGATAGAAGACATTAATTGATTTTGTAGTTCAGTGACACTAGGATAAGTGATTCTCTCAATCACGCAGCTTGGCTTTGAGACTTGTTTTCATTTTTCGTCTTTTTGATTTGAAAGGTTTATATCAAAGATGTAGGAGGCACTTGATGGGAGAAACATACCATGCAACACATAATTAGTATGATGAATGTATCAACCAGTGTCTGCCTTTGGTTAACTTATTGGATTTTAAAGTGCATTAGTGCCCTGGGAGGAAAAGCAGAGCATAGATGAGAACGGGAGAGAAGAGTAAATAAAAATGTTCTTCAGTGTAAAGGTTTAGTTAGAAACTAGCACTTAGGTATTATAAAATGAAAATCAGTTTGTTTTCTGAACAGTGTTAGCCTAAGCATTGTTTATCAACCATTAGCTGATGATACATGTAACAAGTCCTATAAGATCCAACGTCTTTTTAAAATGTTATATATTCTGTAAACAAATACCAATTTTTTCATGCCAAGTAATTCAGTCCCTGCAACTTGTGGTCTAGGGAAGAAGGAATAAACTCTCTACATCAGTCCCTTTTCCCTCCTCTCCTTCTCTCTCACAGACATGAACAGTTAACTGCACTGTACTGAGAGCAGTGCTGTGACCTGGTCCTTGGGGAAGCAGGGGTGTCTGGTTTCTAGTTGATTTTAAATTATTTCTCTTGCTGTGTGTTGTGGCATTTAGCCAATAAATATAGTCCCTTCATGCCTGCCCCTACATTGGAAGTAAAAATGCATGTTCTGTAGACAGAGTTCTCATAAGAGAGATGGGAGAAAAGACCATTAATTTCCTTGTTCGTGTTCTCCCAAATTCTAGTATATAAACTGGGGTAATCACTATTACAAGAAGTAAAGAAAAAAAAATTCACAATTCCTACCAGCTGCACATATATTAGCTGGGAAAGTTAAAATAAAATAAAATGTTGCTGAAACTAATCATAATATAATGGAATAATCGAGAGAAAATGGCTTTGCACGTCTGTATCCTCCCACTTCAAACCTGTACATGGTTTAATTTCCACTATATTTAAGTTGATCAGAGAAGAATCTTTTTCTGCATTTGTAATGCACTTCATGGCCAGTTCTGCAGTAAGCTTATGCAGTCCTTGAATTTTTATTTTGTTTCACTCATGCCAGGTTTATATAGTTCTAGGGCTGTGCACCTAGACTGGATATATTCCTGATGGAGTCGCTGGGAACAATATTGAACAAACTGCTTTTAACTGTGTCTTGGACCTCTGTCTTTAAAGTGTATTTGTTATCTGAGAAAGTAATAAGATCTAGCTGCACATATAAGATCTGATTATATATTGATATTTCTCCAATATTGTGTGTTCCAATGCAACTGCTATTTTACCTAACCTCTAGAAAAAAAAAATGTATTTTATTAACAACTCATCCCTAGAGGTGTATTAAAAAGTTTAAAAGCTAAGCAAAACTGGCAGTCAGGACACTTCATTGTCAGAGAGGACTAAAAAATACTGTGGTCAGTAAGGAAAACTATTATAATTGTAAACTGGGGAAGGGTGGGTGGAAATGGAAGTGGTAGGAGGTGATAAATCTAAGAAAAGGTGGCAACACAGATAAAATCAGATGAAGTACGAGATTTAGCTATGGTCTGTAAAGAGAATTTTGTATAAGTATAGTCACTTCTCAGGACAAAACTCAAGAAGGGAGTCTGACAAATAGCTAGGGGCTATGCCATCCAAAGCTTTTAACAACAACAAACACCACCCCTTCAACAATATAAAGTTAATCTACCACCTTCTGAGCAGCCAGACTGAAAGACAGGCGTGATGATTGAACAGTTTTTCAAGCCAGCATGCTATATTCTGTGCTAGCTATAAAAACTACTGTAAAGCTGCCAACAGTCACCTCTGGCAGGAAATTGCAATGCACAAACATTTTAGTTACATGCATGCATGTCTTTTCTCACAAAGTCATCAAGATATAAAAAAGAATTTTGTAACTGAAAAAAATCCTCCTAGTGCTTTTGATTATATACACTTTCCCATGATAGCTAACCACAATTCTATTAGAAAATATAATCTTGTTGGAAAAGCCTGGATATCTGAAATTAAAACATATCAGATAGATGAATCAGTTGTTTTTTTTTTTTTTTTAAGAAGTCTTTAAAATACATTTTGTTTTTATATTTATAAGTGGGAATTCAACTCAAAATGAAAGAACTTAGCATTACTAAAATAAACATCTTCAATATTAGTGATCTTTAGAATCTTTTTTGCATAAAGATTCCTGAGGTTGTTTTACTTTCATCTTGACTGTGAATGGGGAAATACTTGCTATTTTAAAATTCTACAGTCAAAGAAAAACATTTTGAAAATATACCAGAGATATGTCGGAAATAATGCCAAGAGTCTTAGTCAGATTTTTTTTTTTCCCCATGCTTCTTCCATGTCCATGAAGGTATAATACCAGTAAGTGAAGTACTGATAAGGAGTAACTATAAATGATACTCTGGTTTAGCAATATGTCTGTTTTCACAACTTTCAAAGCATCTGTCTAGTAACAACATGCAAACATACTTCCATATTTTAGAAAAAATCTGAATTTTTTAAGGGAAAGGGAGATTTAATCTCCCTCATGCCTAGGAGCAAACTTTATTTAGTTTTTCTGTTGAATAGAAAATAATGACATTGCACAGAAGAGCGGACAGCTCCATTTCTATTTTGCGATTGTCTTTTAAGGAACAGGAATTATTTTTTTATTTCCTGAGGGAGAGCTATAGTCATAGTTGTGAAAAGCTACCGACAAATATGTTTCGCATGCACAGCTGTTCAAATGCAAAACAAGTTGGAGATTGTAGCTGAAACTAGCAGCAGCTTCTCTTTGAAAGAGTAAAATCCAAAAATATTTGGCACCTAGGAATGATACTTTAGCCACAAAGTGGGCTTGGTAACTGAACATTATAAACAGAAACCTATGACTTAAAAATCATACATTTAAGTCATATATCATACAGGTTGTTTCTCATCAGATTGTTAAATACATTATAGTAAAGTGATGCATGATCCATACACAACTGCTACAAAGATGAACGTTAAACTTCATTGGTTAAGGCTGTCCTTTCCCTTTAATTTATTGCTAGACATTTTCTTGTAGCACATACTATATAAAGCACAAGACTGGTCATTTCAGAATTTCTTCTTTTTTTTTTTTTTTTTCCTAAGAACAGACCTTTTTTTGTTTTGAAACATTTTATGGATGAATTGTTAGATAGACAAGTCCTCAGACCTGCATAATATCAATTCAGTGTACAACATCCTTGACTGTCTGACTTTGTTTCTTACTTCTTTCCTGTTTAACTCAGAGATTTTGAATACATTTCTTCAAAATTATTCATCAAGCATTTTGTCTTTCCCAATTTCATGAAAGATAACACATGAAACTGGGAAAGATAGAATGCTTGACAAATGATATGTGAACCCAGAAATTAAAACCCACTTACTTAGTAGGAATAATGTGTATGGTCAGAATGAGCAATTTGACTGCTTAGTTGTTTGAGGGTTTTTGTGCAGTGTTTTACAGTGTAAAATTCTAACATGTAATTTTAAAAGTGTAATCAAAAGTATTTGTAACTAAAGTGTTACCACTTTTAAGAAGGGCAGTATCAGCTTGCCAGTTCAGAGCATAAATCATTGGGGAGAAGGGGGAAATTTCATTCTCTATGATGAAACAAAATGTAGTTCCTTTGCTTCTTTCCTACTATAAGTAGATAATCTTTTCTTTGGAAAATACAGAATACTTGCTAACTGGATGTGGGGAACTATGCTGAAATTGTAACCAGGTTTTGTTGTGGTTCCAGATTGTCTGTATGATGTAAGCATGAGGCTTAGAAAGAATAGTAAAATGATGTGATGGATGCGAGACAAGTTTAGGGAGTGCACCGTTGAACTAACAATCAACTCTCTCCTTCTGTAGCACTATCTAAATGTGCTTCTTCTAAATATCACAGAGTTTAAAAAAACATAAATATGCATAGTATCGTGTAGGTTGGAAAAGACCTTTAAGGTCAGTGAGTCCAACTGTAAACCTGTCACTGCTAAGTAGATCGTAAACCATGGCCTCCATTGCCACATCTCCAGTCTTTTAAATGCCTCCAGGGATGGTGACTCAAAGACTTCCTGAGAAGCCTGTTCCTGTGCTTGACAAACCTTTTCATGAATAAATTTTCCTAATTCCAATCTAAACCTCCCCTGGTGCAACTTGACACCATTTCCTCTTGTCCTACCACTTGGGAGAAAAGACCAACAACCCATCACCACAACCTCTTTTCAGGTAATTGTAGAGAGGTCTCTCCTGAGCCTCCTTTTCTCCAGGTTAAACAACCCCAGTTCCCTCAGCTTCTCATGATGTGTTCTCAACCCTTCACCAGCTTTGTTGCTCTTTGGATGTGCTCCAGCACCTCAATGTCTGCCTTGTAGTGAGGGTCCCCAAACTGCACACAGTATTCTAGGTGTGGCCTCAAGCACAGGGGTACAATCACTTTCCTAGTCCTGCTGGCCACAAGCCAGAATGCTGTGGGCCTTCCTGGCCACCTGGGCACACTGATGTCTCATATTCAGGTGGCTGAGGACCAACACCCCCAAGTCCTTTTCTGCCAGGCATGGAAACCACAGTAACGAACAAGGGTGTTATGACTACAGTCATTCAAAACAATTTAATTTGTTTGAATTTACATACTGGAAGGATTTTTTGCAAGTCCCAAACTAAGGCTTCTACTTAACATCTTCATTATTTCACTCGCTGTGATAACTGTTGCAAAATAATGTTTATGACATTTTGCACATGAATTATTAAAGACTTCAGAAATCTGGGGGAAGCTGTAATTGCCCATTTTTAAAGGTCTGAGTAGGCTCTCTCTGAGAACACTTCAGAGGAGTTATGGCTTTGCAGATTTCTTGCTACTCATCCTTTCAGACATACCCAAAGTTGGGTTCTGCTGCTTTGGCTTTTCGTAAGTTTACATTTCAAGACATTGTATTTCCTTCACATATTTTGAATCACTGCAGAGATGAATAGAGATAATGGCACAAAGCCATAACTGTGCACGAAACAAATCATTATCATTTTTAGTTGAGTTCCTTATTCATTTATACATGTAAACATAATCTTATGGTTTATACCAGAGAAACCATATAATTTAAGTTTGAAAAATGTGGTGACTCCTCCTTCCCGTAGCTCCAGAATTTCTTGCTGAAGTCAGTTTATTTAACCGGAATTTGGTTGCATTCCTTTGGCTCTTCAAATACTGTTATTGTGGGGCAATAATATGCCAGCTGTGCAGGAGAAATGTATACCAAACACAAACATTACATTCAAATAGAGGATAAGTGATGACTGAAAACCCATTATCCTTGCAGTGTTTGGCCATTTGACAGGTTTGCACCTGCGTGTACTAGTTTGAATTATATCTGCTTTATTATCAGCATCTCAATCTTTTAGGTGGGGAATGCACCTAATGGTCTGGAAAAATATTTCAGTGTTGCTCAAAAGCTGTATGTGAGAATGTAGTGCATGGTACAGTTAACACCACTGTGAAAAGGGTGAAATACAGCTGGCACACTGCAAAATAAACCTTTCTTCTCATAAAATTATTAAAAAATTTAAAAAAAAGAAAAAAAAAGAAAAGAAAAATCTAGTGCCATCCTACAATAGCATGTTTGGATATAAATTCCTTATTAAGGCATTTGTCTTAGACTTAGGTTCTGATTATAAATTATATGACTGAATCTCTGTTTAAATAACAAACAAACAAATAAATAAATAAATGGGGGAGAAGGAGATGTTTATAGTCAGTGATGTGTATTTTGGCCCATCTGTATCTCACTGAATTTCGGTTTTAAGGAAAACAGAACAAGAATCAATGAATTTGTACTATAGATAGAAAGATTAAGGCTAGTTATTAAGGAAAATTATAATGGGATTTGTAAAGTGCTGGGATAGATCACCTGCTCAAGAAATGCCAATTTTTTAAATGCGTGTCTTTAAAAACACGTTAGACAAGCATGGTGATTATGTTTCAAATATAGTTTGTCCTTCCTTAGGGTAGGAAGACTTGCTTCCTTGTGATTTTTTTTAGTGTATAATTGGGCAGATCCATTTATGGCAGTAAGACTTGGTACTTGAAACTGATATTCTTGTAGATTATAGCCATATAGAGATTAAAGAATAATTCAGGCTGGTAAATGTGTTGGAGGGGGGATGATAGAGATTATATTATTTTCATTGCTGCCACAGTGATTTTCATGATAGAATAGGTAGAGCTGACTCCTTAGCTCACAGGAAAAGTGAAACTTCTTTTTTTTTCTCTCAAAAACTTACTCTGTTTCTTTAAAATATTTAAAATTCAAACTTCTCTGTTTTTTAAAATCTGCTACATTGCAGACAAAAAAAATTAAGTAGAGCTGTTGAGGTGTATCAGTGAGTATTCTCTTGAGATGCAGGATTAGCCTAGTCTGAAAAGAACATGATTACTCCTCAGTTGTCTCTGAATGAATGGGCTGATAGGATTACTGGGGAAAGTAGGTAAAGAACAAAACATAGAAACACTGGGAGACAGTAAACACAGGATTCACTCAGTGGAGGAAGAGGTCTCATGTTTCCATCTGACATTTCCAGAAATATATATTCATCTGCCACACATGTACATATACTAACGGTAGTTCCTCTGAGAGTGATCAGTAAGTTCATTACTTTCAAGATGCACCAAACTGTGGAACCTGTAATGACAATTTATTGTGGAAGGTGTCTTTACTCCCTAGATGAAACTGGCTCTGTAGGTACTTATTGTCTGTGTAGTACATCGGTAATAAATCCAAAGCGGGATGTATGGAACAACCTATTGGAGGCATCAGCTGGTTATGTTAGATTTGCTGTGTATCTGGCAACCACGCAGAATACTTAAAGCCTATCTGAATAAAATTTCAGGCAAGTATGCAGAACATAACTAAAAAAAACCAGGATGGATGGCAGCCTTGATCAGAAATTTATTGCTTTTATAAAAGTTTTTGGTTTAGCCTTGCAGCGTTGTTTTTAGTGTAAATTTCTCATTTATGTTAATCTGAAAATTGGAGGCTAGAATACCATATGATGAATGGATAAAACCCTTCTTTCCACAATTCAAAAGGAGGGAGGAAGGAATTGAACATAGGCATACACAGACGTGTGTGTGTGTACACAGTGTGAAAGGAGCATGGAATATCCTTCTTGTGTTTTCTTTCCCTCTTCCTTTTTTTGGATGAGTCCTTTTTGGATGAGTTATTGATAACTTGCATTGTATGTATGCCCAGCATTCCTTGTAATCAAAGAAGCTCATTGTATTAAGCTCATTGTATTGTTCATTATTAGAGATCACAAGGTATAGATATTGCACTATTCTATGAAGAGCAATCTTTAGAGGCAGATAATCTTTACATATTATGGTCTGCGCTGGCAATAGGTGGACAATCAGAACACAGTTGTCAGGAGAGGTGAGGCTGGAAATGGCTTAATGGGAAGATTCATGAAGGCTCTGAAACTTTTCTGAAAGCAAAACTGGAAGCTTTCGCTGGTGGTCACAGAGGAGTACTGGTAGAACAGTATCTGTGTGTAACTTTGAGTTTTTGGAAACTCATAGCCACGCATTCACCAGTAATCAGGTAATTATCTTCTACTTTAGATTTGAGTCCTCTGTAGTACAACATGGAGAAACAGGACTCCTGTTTGTGGATCATTGTTCATGGAAGGACTAAAATAAAGCTCTGTAATTCAGTCTTTAAGATATTATGTGCAGTTGGAAAAGAATTTAGACTCTTTTTGGAGTTTTAGAGGAGGTTAAGTTCTTCATATATTTTCTTACTCTTTGCTCAGTATGTCCCTTTGAATATTGCACTCAGTAAACTCAGTAAACAGATCTATAATTACCAAGATGATCTTTGTGCCATTACAGAATATGGATATAATTTGTAAATCCCAGGTGCTTACAAGTCAGTCTTTTTATATGTCTTTAGAATAACAATAGTCTTACTACAGAAAATGAAAAATTCCATTTTGACACATTTATGAGAATTTATGATGTTTATGCACGACTGTCATACAGAGACAATTCTTCAGTCTTTTGCTAGAAATAGCTTTTAGAAATGTCCCTGGGAACACTTATGTGGAATTGGGATGACATTAAAAAAGGTTCCTTCAATGTTAGATATGTAAAGCTCAAATAAATAGTGAGAACTTTTAAAATGCACAGAACTACAACCACAGATTTTGCAAGGGAAGACATTGTGTCTCTCTGAACTCTGAAATGTACTACTTTCCTGAAATCAAGATGTAATGGTATTGTATGTGTGGACTGCAGTAGTAATACTCTGAGCAGCACCTTTCTAGAGCCTGAAAAGGGAGAACAGCTGTGGGTGAAAGGGGTTGCTCTGGAGTCAGGTGACTAGGGGGTGCTTTCTCACCATCGCTAAGCATTTGTCGTGCATCCTGACTGTACTGCACATAAAAATTGGAAGGAGCTCTGGGGCAGAAGCACATGCAGCAATTAGTCAGTTCATCTAGTGCCCTGTGAAGCATTAGGTGTTTTATGGGCATCCATTCAGTCCCCAGGATAAGGGAGTACCAGTTCATAAATTTTCACCTGGCACCGATGGGGAAGATGGACTGACTGCCAAAAGATAGACTACCACTGTTCTGTTTGGTCTGTGGTCCTGAATGTTCTGCTATTTGGTCAATATTATTTATGCAGTCATAACTCAACAATAGTTAATAAGTGGTAACATTATCCAAGATATGACATATTACATGGTGGAATTCCTGTTTATCCCATTTTCTACTGCAGGGTTTTGCAAGACTAACCACTTTCCCCTGTTTTACACAAGACTGAATCTTTAAACATGTCCCATGTATTCTTCTGAAGATCAGGTTTTTTGATACAAGAAAGTAACGGTGAAGTCAATATTTTGAAATATCATTGCCCAGTGCAAGGTATGATTTCTCAGAGATAAGTGGGCATACTTAATGGAAGGACAAGTTTTTAAATTACTGTTTTCAGGCATTTATGTTTGAAAATTGCACCTTTATCTATATTGTCTTGGTATCATGTAAAGAAAACTCTTTTGCTAGTTTTTGGTTTTAGTTTTTCTTGTTGGTGGTGGTGTGTTTTTTGTTTTTTTTTTTTGTCAGAATGAGACCAAAAATAGAAGATTTAATGCTTTGAGACAGCTTTTGAAAACTTTTAATAGCTTGTTCTTGGCAAAAAAAATTTAATTTGTTCAAAGCACAGTGATATAGCTGTGTCCTTTGCAAACTATATATTTGTAAACTATTAAATTATCTTAAGATTCTGACGATATATCTGTCATCGTCCATTTGAAAAATAACATCTTTTAAAAACGGTAATAAAAGTCTGTTCTCCAGTCTTTCTGTAAATAGCTTCTGCAACACAGTTCATTAAAAAACCCTAAGAGATACTGTATTACTGTAATACATTGCCATGCGTAAGTTTTATGCATGTCAAAATATTTTTTAAGGTTTACTGTTCAGACTCTTAATAATCAGAATACAACTATTCATTATGTCTTCAAAAGTATTAAGAAGAATTTATTAGGATAGTATATCCTCTGAGGTCAAGCTGGCAGTTGTACTATACACACAAAAATGTTCCTCATTAGAAGTATATTTTACAAGTGTACAATAAGTTCAAATCAAAATTAAGAGGATATTGTTGACATGAATGTGCAACCTGTAATGATGCTAAAGCAGCTTCTAAGCACCATTGCCACTTTCTGGTCAGTTATATACTTAACGTTATCTGTTCTCACATAACCAGCAGAGCTACTCAAACACAGCAGAATATAGCCATGTCATTTATTTAAATATAAAATAACTTAGAACACACATGCTTCATTTTAGTTTTCACTTTCTTGAGAGTTACAAAAACTAAGTTTTGCAAATAACATTACTAGCTCCAGGAAATATCTTGGGTTTTGTAGATATTCCCTGTTTTAGACATCTTTAATTTTCAGTGTTTGGGTTAATTTACAATAGCTGAGCTGTAGGAAGTCAAAATTTTCTTTTAGTTATACTCCCACTGTTGGTTTACTTACATTTTGTCTCAGAAGATGCAGTTCTAAGTTTCTCCATGGGAGTTTCATTAGTAGAAATTCACTGCTTATAAAGTCTCCTTCTATAATTATTGCTTGTTGTATATTGGAGCGCTACTTTGTGCCTGTAGCAGATAATGTGTTTCACTTGTATGCTGAGCTTTCACCAGTAAAACAAGATGGTAAATACCCTGGACAATCTAAAATTTAAACATGAAACAGAATCTAGGATTGGAAGGAGAGATAGAGAGATATGCATTAAATTTCCTGTTCAAAAGAGGAAGTGAATGGCCTGAATAGGCATGCAGTTTGTGTTTCCTATTTCTGGCCTTAAAACACAGATTCACAAATATATATTTTACACTTCAGGTGTGATTTTAGAAATTTAGATTTAGATTTTGTTATGGTATAAACAAAGTGTAATTATTGTCCAGGTTCTCATGAGCTGTAGCAGCAACCTTGCTCATAAAAGATAGTCTCTCCTGACAGGACTTCCCCTCTCCATTAATACCTACAGAGTGAAAACTCATCAGCCAGATTACTAGATTGACAACTTAACCCTAATCATTGTAAGAAGCTTTTTGCCTAAAAATAAAAGATAAGATTCTTTACCAATGTAAATCAGCATAGCTTCATTCTCTTGATTTGAAGTATGTGGATTTACACCAGATCAACATCAACAATGTGACATCCTGCTCACCTTCATCTTGTATGTACTTTAAGAAGATCTTAAGAAGAGTGGACAAGAAAAATACTTGACAGTTCCAAACATGGCAAGCTGTAATTGCTGCATTTTCTGCACAAGGAAAGCTCCTGTCCATTCTGATTAGGATTCCCCATGGGTGGCCTGTGGATACTATGGATTTTTATAGGTTCTTCCCTGGTACATGAGATGAAATAGTCTTTTTTATTTACATATCAGATACTGTATATGTGGGTACTTGTAAATTGTAGGTACACTTTCATATTACTTCAGGTCATCCTGGAATTTTAGAAAACTGACCTACACATGCAGATAAATGCTTGATGTTGTGGATTAAATTTAGAGGAAAGACTTCCTCTATGGACATACAAAGAAAACACAGGGCAGATAAGTTTCTTTGTTTCATTGGCTTAAGGAAAATGGTGAAAGAAGTTCAGACTGAAGAATGGTATACTGCTCTGAATATCTGTTTTATTTTGTCATAGTAATTAGAAGCAGAGGGTACTTTTATATAGCCTGTGATGCAGTGTTCAAGAACAGTTAGGTCAAGAATAATAATTTAGCCTTGGGATGAGTACTCAAACAAAGTGAAGGATTGGATTTTAAATAGATAGCCTACATCCTTATGAGCTTTTAAAAGCATTCTTACTCCTCTTAAATGTTTACAGAAGAGTGAATCATGTATGTTTATATTTCTCATTCATACTTGCAACATATAGTAGTAGTTCAGTTTAAGGTCAGGCATTTTAGGAAGGCAGTCTTGCTTGTTTTTATTGAAAGTTTATTTTCTACTGATCATTTCACATCTTAATGTAAATAAATTTGAATAAGCATTCACATCATTAGAGCATAGATTTGGTAAACATTCGTTAACTCTCTGTACAAAACTGTAAGTCAAGGTAGCCCTATTATCTTTTATCTATATTATCCTACCATGGGGTTTTGATATGAAATGGAGAAATTAGAATAATTTTTCTAAATTTTATGTCCTTTAGAAAGGACCGACAGTGGGTATTGAAGTCCACTTCTTTGATTCATTGCAGGACCTCATGAGTATTTCTTGTTGCCAGTTTAAGGCTATTCTTGCATTTTTCAATGATTTTACATGAGAATGGAAGTAGGAAGGAGGAAGTAAGAAGTAGGAGTAGGAAGAAAGAAAAAAAGGAAGGAGGATCTTTTGATTTTTTTTTTTTTCTTTTTCTACAGAACTCAGCATAGAAGTTCATAATATGTGGTGTATAAAATTGTGGTACCTATGACTTGGTTCATAAACATCTATATCTTTCTCAGTAGGGGTGGGATCTGTAACAAAGTCCTGGCTTTCCCATGGCTGATGACAAAACATATGTGGAGTTATTCCTAAATACATATTGCCACAGTAAGAGCTGTTAAGAATTGTATTTTCAAATGTTCTTTGTCTAAATTGAGAATAATTTTAAAATGCATACAAACTTCAGTTTCAAATGAAGAAGTGTTCAATGCTAATGCATACAGCAGAGGCTGACCACCTTGCAGAATAATGTGTTCAGTAAAATCAAAAAGAGGAACAACTTTATAAAATTGTGCCCTGGTATGGAGTGGTCATATATTGTATTTTGTGTGACCTTGTGTGATGCCTTTTAATATATCATAGTGTGCGGGTGCCTCTTTTCAACAACCTATACCACTTCACTAATTCAGTAGTCATTTTCGTGATAGCAGTGCACCCACAAAAATGGGACAATACAGACTTCTGTTTTCAACCAACTGTAAGATTTATTGTACCTGTAGGTAGAGATTTATCTTTTCTCTGACTAGATCAATGTCTAACTCTCAGGTCAGTAAATCCCGACTGAATCTCAAGAGAAGTCAATAGTTACCTATTATATCACCTAATAGACAAAGATTCTGTGGGTGTTAGGTCTAAGAAAAAACATTATTTTTGTGAACGCACATGTTAGAAGTTTTATTACAGGATTGCTTTAAATTTTATCTATTTAACATCATCTATTTTTTGTGCATCAGAAAGTTATGAAAACTGTGATACACTTAATGCTACCACAAACGCATTTTCAACATTCAAAAGTATCTATTTGTTATCTATTGTGGTACCTTAATCAGCATTTTGTTTATCCAGAATTCTGTTCTTAGACAATATTTCTCCTATTTGGAGTTTGAACCAATATTTTCTGTTGTGTGAAGACTGTGATTATGTTACAAGTACTGAGGTTTCAATGAATTTATAACTTTTAGTTGGTTAATATTTTTTTTCCCCAGAAAATATAATAATCCTTTTTATTTCTAGGATTTTTCTTTCAAGGACTTGCAAGTAAACAAGTTAATCATATCTGAGGGTAATTATTTTAACATACATATACTAAATCTGGCACTAAAGCACTTTCCAAAATGGAGAATTTTTGCTGAGGGTAGTTTGCTGATTGTTGAATTTGATGATTTTGCTTTGAACAAACAATGCTTGCTTGACCACTATCAAAACATGTCAAGTAGAAATGTTTGTATTGTATTTCAAGCATACATAGAAAAAGTGTTTCATATTTCCATATAGACATCAGTGTCATTGTAATACACTTGCACTTTACAAATAAGCATACGTAAATGCGGAGTATGGTTGTGCTCTAAATGTCTTATAACAATTATAAATTATGCTATACCACTATGAAATCCTTAACATGTTATGCATGGGTTAATAAAGCACTGCACGAAAGTGGAATGCTCATGGGTATGTAATGAGTAAGTATCACAGGGAGAAAAGAACACAGCAACCGTGTAAATACTTGGTCTGTTGGCTAAGCAAACTTTCTTACTGATAAATAATCTGAATTATATGTCTTGTCGTTGTCTGTCAGTTGTAATTAGATTAATCAGCTCATGAAATTTGGAGTCTTTTCAAGATCTTATGTAGCTTTCAGTTTTGTTAATTAGCCGGGCAAAGTTTTTGCCCTATTTGCAAGTTTTTTTGTCATGCTTATGGTCATTGTCTGTCTTCTGGTCCCTCTTATCAAGGTGATCTACTTTGAAAAGAAACCACAATATCACTCAACATAATGGAGAGCTATGCCAATTATCTCCAACTATTTTGATACTTTATCAAGTACTTATTAAATACAAAAAGGTTAATTTGCATAAAAGTCTAATTTAATAATAGTGGATGAGAAAAATGAAGTCATATCTGTAGCTCCATCTTTATTTTTCTTTCCATTATGACAGAAGTAATAAGGAATTCTGGATTATGAGTGAAATACTAGCAGCTTTAACCTTCAGCTGTCTTCTTGTCATTTTCATTCAAACTATAGATTAAATACATTTTTACCTAGTTCTGAAGGTGACATTACAAGAAACAAGTGTTTGATATTAGCAGTGAATACTATTTCTATTTTAAGAGCTTTACAAGCTTGTGAACTTAAATAGTTAGTTTTCTGATAGTTTTAAGCTCTTCCTTGTCAAATGGGATTTCCTTTGAGAAGATTCCTGTGCTTAATTCCCATCTGCTATGTTCAGGGGTTACTGAATTCATCCCCTTTTTACTTAATTGTTTTGTTTGTCATAAGGAAGTTCCTTTTCACCAAGGTTTAAATACACCTGTAAGAAGTTTGTATCTGAAGAAATCACACTTAATGAATAATTTCCTCCCTCCCAGCATTCTTTGTCTTCACCTCATCTTCACACTCATATCACGTGCTTCTGTGCTTCGTTTCTCTGTTCCTCTGACAATCTGTTATAGGAAAGTCCTCAATATCTAAGCAGCATTAAGTTATCTGGTAGTCGTGTATATCTGTATCTAGATATATTTCATAGCATGTTTTCAGGGCATAGCATATTGATAAACGATTTGTGCAAATGGAGGAATTAGCACCTTTGTAAACTCTTTTCAGAATCTGCATATTAAAAAATGTCAGAATTTTCCTTTTTTTCACCCTGAAAGCTTGACTCTTCTGCAAACAGGATTGATTGATGGAGAAGTATAATTATGGTCCAGTCTCAAAACTAGAAAGGGTGATCAATTCTCCCTGAATAAAGAAGTTAATAAGAAGTTTTGCAAAAGGTAAATATGTGTCAGTTTTCTGAATGGCCAAGCAAAAGGAAATCTGTAACATGAGGCTGGACATGTAGACAAAAAGAAAACCAGAGGAGCTGAAAAAAACTTCAACCAGTAAAAAAAAAAAAAAGAAATAGCAATAATGCTTTCCCATGTTTTTTTCTGTAAAATACATCACAGTAAAAAAAACCTGATTTCTTTGTTTCATGAAATTGCAAGTTGTATTGAATAGGATAACTGCCATGTCACGTGGTACTCTAGTTAAATAGATAGCAATAAGTATTAGCAACAAAAGACATGAAAAATGGCTATGAACTGGTTACCTAGGAGGTAGCAGAAAGTTGTCATCAGGGCAGAATCATCATGAAAGACAGACATTCCACCAAGATCGAGAACAGTGCAGTCTGTTAAAACAACTCAGTTCGATAAACTGTGCCACTCAATGCAATAAATGCAAAGTCCTACAATTAGAACAGAGGAGGGTGAAACCTTATATAGGAGAACCATAACTATGTAAACTAAGAATAAAGAAGCTCAAAATTAGTTGCCAAAGCAGTAATGAGCTAAAAAAAGCCCAATACAATGCTTAAATAAACTCCTTATATATTTGTAAAAGATTGGGTAAGTTAAGTTTATATCAGAGCTTGGTACGGGGCAAGTAGCATTATTGAAATACCAAAATTGATCTCATTTGTCTGTATTTTTACAAAATTTTGGAAAGGTGAAAAGAGCAAGTAACACAGTAAGTGAAAAGGCTTTACAGGGAGAAGTTTTTTACTATTTAGTTTATCGAAAAGGTTAGCTTCATGAGAATATTGCATAACTTTTGCAAGGAGAAATGCTGAGAACTAATGGTCTGAAGGAGAGTAACAAGAGTCAATAGCTTGAAATTGAAAGTTCACACTACCAAATAAATGGCAGACCTTTGACTTTATGATTAATGACTAGAATATTCTGGTCTGGTGGTCCCATCTGGGTTTTAAAACTGAATCTATTAGATAAATTCACCATTAAGCTTGGATATCTTAGTCTTTTGAAATAATGTATATTGACTGTGGATGCATCAGGTTGTATACTTAGATTTCTTTCCAGTGTGAGGACTGTTGCTTAAAAAGAGTATATTTTAAAGATTTTAATGATTATAAACACACTACTTCTTTGGGTGTTAAGAAGTGTAATGTGTTTCATAATAATGTGTTTCATAGTAATGTGTTGGGGAAAAAAAAAATCTTTATTAAATAAAGAAACAGACAGATTTCTGGTAGCTACCTCCCACTGTCTTCTTTTAGAGAATCTGCAAGTGTTTTTTGGAAGTTGAATACCACTCGTCTTATTACAGACCAGCTCATGCCTGGTTTGTGCAGATGGTTAGGTAAGCTCATTTCCTTTGGCTAGAAAATACTTGAAAAAATGACACTGTATGTCTTACTGGACCCAACTTAATCCAATGACTCTGCATTTTAGTTTATCATTACTATGGCAGCAGCATTTTCATTCTGTTCCATTTCCACTGACAGTTTCTGTTAAAATATATTTCCATCCTGTCTGTACTGCAATTTAACAACTGTTTTACTCACTGTGGTTCACTCTTCTCTGCTACTTTTAAACACAGAAAAAGTATTTATATACAGTACTTCCAGCTGTAGCCTTACAGCCTGCCAGATACCACTGGAGTTGTGCGTGTAAACTCAGGTTTATGGTCCAACCTGCACAGAGGTCCTCATAAATAGAATCATGTCTGTACAGCTCAGCAGAAAAATGAAAAGGCACCTGTACTTTTACAGCCATATAGAGCCACACTGAACATAAGTACGATAAAAGTGTTTGGTTGTGATTAGATAAATTCTAAATTACCTGAATAGATTGATGCATATGTCTAGGCCACGACAAAGAGTTGATATTTACAGGAATTACAACAATCACAGTGGAATAAACCAACAATCCATTACTACTAAATCCAGGAAATATCTCTTCCATAACATAGTGATTTGGAAGCAGCAGCAGTATGAAGACAATGGGACACTTCAGTGGAAAAACATCCTTGATAAAGGATGGCCACCTTTATTGAGCAGAAAAGTGGCCACCTTTCTGCTCAAATAAGGTGGCCACTTGTGATGGTATTTCTGTAACAGATGCTCTTTCGATTTGCAGCAATTGCATATGGCAGATTAGGGTCTCTTGGCTGCTTTCTGGGAAGCAGCATGGCAGAACATTCTTAATTTAATACATTTGAACACACTTGCATTATCAAAACAGTGGAAGGTGCTATGATTATATTTGTCATTCATGCAATTGCCACATAAATTGCTGTACTTTCCATTCAATCAGTGACACTTAATTCAGATTCCTTAGTTCATAAGGTTTCAGCACAACCTTTTTCTTTTTGTAAATTAAGGCTGTTACTCACTGAGATTTTTGACAAGACTTTATTTATTAATAACAAATTTAACAATTTTTTTTTTACTTTTTACCTGGGAGTATGCATTGTAATATAATCAGTCTGGTTAACCCCCTGCCCCCTTCATTTAATAACCAAATGAACACTCATAACTTGCTTATTTAAAAATCCTTAATATTCCCTTTTTAAAATATACTTAGTTTTCAGCAGTATCTATTTTATTATAGCAGTTGTCTTTCAATGTCAGATTCATGTATTATATTTCAATAATAATTTTCCTTAAGAACGGGCATGCATAGTGTCTTTCAGTATTATAACCATGACCACAGAAGAAAATTGACAACTAATTGTCATTTCTATAGTGCTTTGACCCTTAGCTATGAAGTATCTAGTGATGTCCCTGTAAAGAAACAAAATCTATAATGTTAGTTGTATAAAGCAGATCTGACTAAAAGGCCTAGACTAAAAACATCTGTTACAGAGGCATTCAGAATGTGAAGTATGTCCATAATCTCTGTATTGCACATTGGGTTTACAGTTGTAGTTTGAAGTAAATCACAAATCCTAGTCAAAGTTTATTGAGAGTTCTAAATTTGAAATTCATTTTGAAGTTTTAAGAAAAAAGAAATGCATCTGCTGACTTTCACTTGCTCAGTATTTGTCTTAAAATGCAAAATCTGCAAAAAATCTATGTCTTTCTCTTAAAAGAGATATGTCTAATTCTTTCAATGTAGAGTAATACTAGATTTTGAAATGTATTTTAATATATATGATATATTCAGGTTATTATGTTATAATAAAATAAGTTAACGACATATCCTAAAGAAAAACAGTCATAAAAATAGTTTTTGTTCACAAATTAAAAATGTACGAATTAAATTACTATCTACGACAGGTCACTTCCTTCAGTAATTAGTGAAATCACACATTTAATTAGTCATTAAATAGATACTTTAAATTATATTTGAAATATTTAGTGATTGTGGTCATGACAAGAGAGATATATAAGAAACTAGAATATGGGAGATCTAATACGACCTACTGGCCCTTCATAAAATCTCTAGTGACCACACTCATGACCCAACAACATGATGAAAGTTTTCCAAACAAAAAATATTAACTTGCCTGTGACAAACTAGTTCATCATTAAAGTGCAGCTACTGTGGTTTGGGGTTTTTAGGGGATTTTTTCCGACTAGATGTAAAGTCTTGAGCTCAAAATGTTAAAATGAACCATGGTTTATTCTGGGAAGGTTGTATTCACACATCATGCAGGAGTAGGCTGTAAGATAAAGCTAACTACAATCCAGTGGTTACTGAATCTAAAATAAGTTCTTATTTTTTATAAGAAATAATATAAATTACTTCAAGTGTACCAGGCTGCCAGGAAAGTACATAGTTAAGTATTTTGAAATATGCATAGATAGGCACTTGGCTGTGGCAGACATTTTCTTAATAATTGTCTGCTCTTGAATTTAAAAATCTTAATTTTTAGTCTCAGTTATAGTTGAGCCTTCTCTTGTAGGTTTTTTTTAATATGCAAATAAAATGGTTCTTCACAGAGTGCTAAAAAAAGACAACATAACACATTGTAAAAGCATAGGGTATCTCAAACAAAACTTGAAAAAAAAAAGAAAAAAGGGACTTGATTGCACTTCAGAATCAGGAATTAATTCAGAGAGCCTGAGTGGAGAAGGAAGTAAAACTTACCAAAAAAACCCCTTATTTTCAGGGCTTTCTCAAATCCAGAGGTTTTGGGTAAAAGGAAAGAGGAGGAGCTATCCACACTAATAGACGTTATCAGCTTTTCACCTCAACGTTCTTCTTGGTCAGTTTTGCCTGACGTTTTGAGGATAAATGCAGAATAGTCATGAAGAAATTTCCTGATTTCAAGAAGTTGTGAGGGACTGTCAGTACAGAGGAATCACAGAATCACAAAATGGTGTTGGAAGGGACCTTTAGAGATCCAACCCCCCTGCCAGAGCAGGTTCATCTAGAGCAGGTTGGACAAGAACACATGCAGGCTGGTTTTCAGTGTCTCCAGAGAAGAAGAATCCAGAA
>NW_010226125.1:0-31701 GCF_000690775.1 Eurypyga helias
CTCAATCTCTTCATCCTCCAGCCTGATTGATACCTGCCGATGTCACAACCCAGGTGGAGGACCTTGCACTTGGCCTTGTTGAACCTCATGAAGTTCACATGGGGCCATTTCTCAAGCTCATCCAGGTCCTCTGGATGGCATTGTGTCCCTTAGGCATGTCAACAGCACCACTCAGCTTGGTGTTGGCTGCAAACTTGCTAAAGGTGCACTTGATCCCACTGTATATGTCACTGATGAAATTATTAAATAGTACTGGTCCCAGTATGGGCTCCTGAGAGACACCATCCATCACTGATCTCCATCCGGACATTGAGCCATTGACCACTACCCTTTTGATGTGACCATCCAACCAATTCCTCATCTGCTGAATGGTTCATCCATTAAATCCATATCTCTCCACTTTAGAGAGAATTATGGGGGACTGTGTGAAAGGCCTTATAGAAATCCAGACAGATGACATCTGCAGCTCTTTCCTTGTGCACTGATGTAATCACTCCATCGTAGAAGGCCACTGGCTTGGTCAGACAGGACTTGCCCCTGTTGTAGTGATACTCGCCCTCCCTGTCCTCCACGTGCCTTAGCTTAGCTTCTGGGAGGATCTATTCCATGATCTTCCCAGGCACAGCGGTGAGTTCCCTCAGCTGCTCCTCACAGGACTTGTGCTCCAGACCCTTTCCCAGTTCCGTTGCCCTTCTCTGGACACACTCCAGCACTTCAATGCCTCTTTTGTAGTGAGAGGCCCAAAACTGAGCACAGGATTCGAGGTGCAGCCTCACCAGTGCCAAGAACAGGGGGACAATCCCTTCCCTAGTCCTACTGGTCACACTGTTCCTGATGCAGGCCAGGATACCATTGGCCTTCTTGGCCACCTGGGCACACTGCTGGCTCGTATTCAGCTGGCTGTTGACCAACACCCCCAGGTCCTTTTCCACCAGGCAGCCTTCCGGCCACTCGTCCCCAAGCCTGTAGCATTGCAGGGGGTTGTTGTGACCCCAGTGCAGGACCCAGCACTTGGCCTTGTTGAACCTTATACAAGAATGCATGAAAGAAGAAATAGATGGGTAAAGATGAAAAAGATGGTCCATTAAGCACTTATTCAGGTTATGAGATTGCTTCTGGAGGGAATAAAAAGACCAAAGTAAAGAAGAAATCTGAGACACAGAAAGAGAGATAGAGACTGGCATACCACAGAGGTGTATATAGCATTAGTTGTAAATATTTGAAGGACAAACATGTTTTCATTTACCTTGTTAATATTATCATGTAAAAATCTCAGTATATAGGGGAAATTTGGGTAATGGGAATTATGGAGACATGTAATATCTTTGGTCTTAAGATGAAACCAAATCAAAAAAAGGAAAAAACCCTTTGATCTTTCATGTGCCTAGAAGAAGGCAGAATGTTACACAATTATCTTGATAGTTTTTTATGTTTCAGTTACAGTACAAAACGGTCTTTATTTAAATAGAAATGAGACCAAAGTATTTTGTTAAAGTTCAGGATTTGTTTGCATTATTTAACCTGGTTACCAGAAATACGTGCTGGAAAAGTGGGATTTTGGCTCTTAAATGAGATTTGTTCTTAAATCACTGTTCATATGAACAATGTAAGTAAAGTAAAAGCACAAGCATTCACAGAAACATGCCTTTACTAGGTTAATCTGCCACAAAGATTAGTTTTGCATGCTTTTCCACCATTTGTTAATTACTAGTGCTGATTTATAATGAAACAAATGACAGGTTTTCTTAATTGCTATCAATTTTCAGCATTTACCCATTCGTCGTAATTCTGTTAGGCATAACACAGCTGGAATTATGTCTAAAAGAAAGTCCTCTAAAGCTGTTGCACTGCAAGGAGAAATGGATGTCAGACTCTAAAGAACAACAGAGGAGGAGAAACTTGGGAGATATGGCTTGAATATTATTCTAGAATCCAGTTCTTTAAGGATATTAGTTTTGGGCTTCAGCTGCTCATTTTAGCTGCTCATTTAGCTTGCTTGCTTGCCTGTTTGGCTTTGCATTGTCTGCAATCGTTTAGAAGTTATACGTGACAAAAAGCATGAAGTATCTACTGAAGAGTAGTTAATTCAGCATTAGCTCCTATGTTAGGATCCCTTTACAGCTTTAAAAGTCTGTCCTTGAAAATGAGTTTACCTAAACTGCAGAAAAAAAGGGCTCAGTAAGTGAAGGAGGAGAGCACACAAGAGAAGCTAATGCCAAACACCTATGGTGCCTTTTTTGGGTTGGGTTTTTTTCCTTTTTTTTTTCTCCTTTAAATTACCTGTGAAATCCTTATGTACACAATCCCCTATCCTACTGCAGAGTGCAAAATAAATACAGAATAGTTTTGGTCTAACAGGTATTGCTTCATAGTCACTGAAAGCTGAAGTAAATGCACATAATAGAATTAGACCTATCAGGTTTGAACCCCAGAACCTGTAGGACAGCCTTAAACCCTAGGGAAAGGAGTGCACTTTGCTTAAGTCAAAGTGAGATAACACTTTGGAGAAGACGAAGTAGTTTGTAGTTCGTTGTTTAGCAGGCTGTTAGAGCCCCTAGCACTTCTATTCACCTGTGCACACACGGTATTCAGCTGTTCTGAATAACAGCAATGTCTTGCGCAGGACTAATTGATGAGTATATCACCATAACTGTCCACCTGGACTGTACAGGTGGTTGAATTAGCTCTGAATTGCTTCATCATACAGCATAGCTCTTAGTTAAACCAGCACTGATTTTGTTTTGCCTCAAGGACAAGGCTATAAGGAACTGCTTCATGATCACGTAGCCCTCCACACAGTTGATAGACTGTAATCTTGACCGGTGTCCCAGTTCTACAGATCCCCTTTGCCCCTTGTCAGTCAGAGGACCTGTGAACTACTCATGACAAGACAGTGGTTTTGCCTGACAGAGATCAATTTATGTTAGGAACCTGAGCTAAGAACATCTCCTTTTATCTTAGTAAAAATAGATAATCAGTTTGAGAGTTGGCTGCAATAAAGATGTGAACATCTTCATGGATATGCTAGTCAGTGTATAAAGATCATGACCTAGCACCTCACCAGTAGCTGGGCAGAGGAAACACAGAGCAGCCTGCCATTCTCAAGTAATTTCCAGGACAGGTGATCTTCAAGCACAACTTTTAGCTCCAGATCTTGAGAACTGAACTGTACTTCAGAGGGCTACCCCCTGTGTTGCACAGCCTGATGTGATTGGATAAAGCAGCTCAATAGTTTCTTTTTTCAGGTTTGTTATTATTCTTGGATACAAGATATTGCCAGTCCACAACCCTACTTCATATGGGTGTAAAAAAAATAAGATATGAAGATTTAAAAACTACTTTGTATAATTTCTTAAGAGGAGCTGGTTATACTGTTCTTAACGCTTGAGATTTTATATGGTATTGCGAAACATTTAGACATTAACTACTGGAGGACTTTATTGGTCTTCCTGTGCCAGCACTGATTTTTTTCAGCAATTTCTGTCTGAACAGGTACAATATTGTATGGCAGGAGACCACAGATGACTGAAAAATGTTCCTCTAGCAGATCTGATTCAATAAAAGTAAGGTTTGATACAGATCATGTTTGACTACTTGATAGATAGATGTTACTAGTAGATTTATTCACATCTTCACCATGGAAAGTATTCATTCTTAATTGCCTTATTTTTCAGAATGTTGGATGTATGAGAAGCTAAAGATTTTTTTTTTTTTTTCCTTATGACTCATGGGAACTAAGATAAGTGTCCGGGTATTGATTCAAACTTAAAAAATCTTCACCTCCACAGTTTATCAATCTTCATCTTTTATTTTCTGTTCATCAGATACAAACCAAAGATAGCAACTGATCAACTATGTATGATTCAGCAGGTTGGTGCAGTTGTCCTTGAATTTGGTAATTTTTTTATCTAAAAGCATTCATTTCTTTATAATGTCCTTGATACTCTGCTTCCTCCAGCCCATTGCCTGATCTTTCTTGTTCTGGGTCCATCTTTCTACCAGGCAGATTTTTCATGTCTCAGCCATGTCTTTATGGCTGTTAATATGCCATTTAGGTGAGGAATCATCGGAAATTAGTCTTTGTTCTCTTTATTAGACTGTAGATGATTGCTCTACTCAAGTCTACTACATTTGCTGTCACAGCGGGATCATAGCTGTGTGTGAGCTGATTACCTGCACAGCTGCAATTGTGTTATTACAAGAAATAAGTACATAGCTTTGTGTGGTGCTGCGTCCCCAACTCCTCTGGTATATGAGTACCTAGTTCTTGTACATTTTTGGGTCAGATGGGTACAGTGGTAAAATTTTTTACTGTACGTCAGGTGAGATCCTAACATGACCATTGAAGACAAGAGCTAATAGAGTTCAGCAGATGTAATCATCTGACGGGGATGGCCTTCATCAAAAGAGGTCTGTTATGGGATCGAAAAAGATAATGGATGTCTGCTTGAATTATCTTGTTTTGTGAAAATGAAGAGTAGCCTTTCTGCTCAGAATTTCACCAATGATTCAGTCAGTTCTTATTTTGTCAAACTTGTTTCCCCAGAAAAAAATCTGATGGTGCAATGTCATGTTTTTTATTTCTTTTCCATATGATTCTGAATCATTATAGCAGACAGGATGTTTACAAAATCAGCAGGTCATTTAAAATTCATATTCCCTTCAAAATCTGCCAGTACCCTTGCTCTTTCTTACGGTATCAGCTTTGCCAGGTATAGGGGCTAAAATTTGCCAAGAGAAATGTGGAAACAAATTTGTTGCTTGTATGTCATCATCACATTTCACTTACTCAAAACATTTTGATAAGTAAAAAATTTACAGAATGCATTTTTTGGGTAATTCAGTAGTCAAAGCTATGATGTTCCAGGACTTGTGTGCATTATATTCATAATGCAGTTTTTAGAACTTACTGCAAATTCTTAGATGATGCTAACAACGCTATTAAATGATGCTGTAACTATGAAATTTAGAACAAGGTCACTGGCAGCCTCTAATGAGACCATCTTCTTAATACAAGGCTAATTATTTCTTGATGGAACAGTCTGTGATAATAATCACCATGCTTTTATATGGAAAAGAAAGAGAGCATGCAAGAGTTGAATTAATATTTAGCAGCTCAGAAATGTCACAGAAACAAAATCAGCTAATTTAGATATGTTTGTTGATTTCCTGTCCACTAGATAATAGCAAATATTTTTGCATGCTATTTTATGTCATTCATTATTGAAATAGCCTGATGTTATTGTTGTTGGCATAGCGAAACAAGAAGAAACTCAAGCAAAAGTGCTTGATTTTTTCATCATATTAAGAAACATATAGACTGGAGGAAACAGGGAAGAACAATCGAACAGTAGATGATACTTCCTCAAACAACATTTCTTTTGACAAAGCAGCTGAGGCCTGATATTCTTTCAGCAATCTAGGATTCAAAATTATTTTCAGTTTAAAGCAAGAGTAACAATAGGCTCTGATGCCTGGTAATTGCTAGCTCTGCTGTGGTTTTGTGCTGGTTTGGGCTGGGATTGAGTTAATTTTCTTCATAGTAGCTACTGTAGGGCTATATTTTGGACCTGTGCTGAAAACAGTGTTGACAATATAAAGATGTTTGTGTTACTGCTGAGCAGGGCTTACACGGAGTCAAGGCTTTTTTTGCCTTGACACCACCCCACCAGCAAGCAGCCTGGGGGTGCACAAGAAGTTGGGAGGGGACACAGCCAGGACAGCTGACCCCAGCTAACCAAAGGGACATTCCATACCATATGACATCATGCTCAGCATATAAAGCTGGGGGAACAAGAAGGAAGGGGGGATGTTTGGAGTGATGGTATTTGTCTTCCCAAGCAACCAATACACGTGATGGAGCCCTGCTTTCGTGGAGAACAGGAAAGGGGCTGAACACCTGCCTGCCCATGGGCAGTGATGAATAAACCCCATGTTTTGCTTTGCTTGCTTGTGCAGCTTTTACTTTACCTGATTAACAGTCTTTATCTCAAAACATGAGTTTTCGCACTTTGACCCTTCTGATTCTCTTCCCCATCTTATGTGGGGAAAGTGAGTGAGCAGCTGTGTGGGGCTTAGGTGCCAGATGGGGTTAAACTACAACAATTTAAAATTTTTGTATTTCTGTCTAACCTCATATGACAGGGTAGCATTGCTAAAAGTCTCTGTTTTTCATCAAGTCTATGTGCCAGATTGTTGTTACATGGACTAGATACACCTGTTCTACGGGAAAAGGAGTCCAAAAGTACAAATAAAATCTGTGTGTGTTAGAAAATGGATGGTGTTATTTTTTTTCCAGGATCCTATGTTAGACCTCTGATAAATCTGTCTGATAGCAGATTTCTTATTTTTAAATCTTAATAACTTAGGAATGTTAAATTAAGTGATTTGTTTATCTTGCACTGCAACTTTAGTTTTCATACTCTCTACCGAATAATTAAAATGAAGGTAGTAGTAGGAATTAATTAACCAAGTACTTAATATCCTAGCCCCACTATTCTTACCTAGTAATAAACTGTAATTTCTAGGGCTAAAATTAAGATAGGGAAGTAAATTTTGCATTGCCAAAGATCTGTAATACTTTGCTACTACATGGTAATTTGAAGCAGAACTCCAGGAAGATATTTTTTAACTTTTTCCTTTAGAGAAGTCCTCTTTCAAGTGAGCTGAGGTGGTGGCTGGTCCTTTGTTGACTTGCATTTTCACTTGTATTATGTTATTTGCATTACATTAAAACATTTTGGACTATAATAAAAAAAAATATTTTTCTTCTGGGAGCCTCAGGGGAGTTATATCTGTGCTCATGAGGTTTCTCAAAAAGCAAAACATTTAAGTAAGCATATTAAGTAGTGACAGCTTACAGAAACAATTCTGACATTATACAGTGAAATATCTCAGTCAAATAAGTAAGATACATACAGGCTTCTGTTAACCATCAACTTCATTTTCAAAACTAATAAGCTGTTCCAGGAAGCACGTTAATTAGACAAGCTTCTAAGTATGCAATAAAAGTACATTTGAACTATATTGCGATTTTCATACTTCAAATAAATACATTCTTACTATGTCTTTTGGATCTACATGAGACATAATCATTTTCTGCAGTGTCTGTCAATGTACCTGTCCCTAACTTGCCAGGCATTGAAACCATCGTCTGAAATGCACCTATGCGTCATTATTTACTTGCTAAATCATCTGCTGCACTCATTTAGCAGATGAATCTGCAAGTCATGGTGCTGTGCATCCCAGTGGTTATTCAAAGGTAATGTTAATCTGCAAAATGAAGGTAAAAGTGTTTATTTTTACCTTTAAAATCTACTCAGATCTACACTTTTGATATTGGTAATAAAATCTGGGGTTACTCCTTTTATCCCAACAATTTAATATAGTTTAGGTGTGATAGTTTATAGGTGTTATATGTGTGTGACAGGGGTAGATTCTTTTCCTCTTTACACTTCACTAACACCATCTATTAATTTACTGTCACTGCTATGAAAATTTCTCAAAGGAAACAGTGTTAAACTGGTATTTCTTAGGTACATTTGCAAGATGATAGGATTATAAAATGTAAGCAATGGCCTACCTATGCTAAATTAATGACACATGGAAGACAGAACTGTGTATTCCAGACCTGGTTTGTAATAAAACAACTGTAATATAAATTGAAATAAATTCATGTACAAGACCTTGTTACGAAAATATATATTGCTTCTTTCATTGCCTTCTAATGCTTTTGCTGTAAATATGAATCTTCACAAGGGGGTGTATGAAGTCACTTATTTGACTCCAGCTTTGATTTAATGTGTTCTGAACCACCTGGAAGACAAAACCTTAGGCTGTAACAGCAAACTCCTCCGTTCTATGTAAAAGATAGGTGTGTGCGCCCTGTTGTGAACTCTGCCCTGTTGCAAGTGCAACATTCTCATGCCTCACAATACTTGACAGCAGCCATGCTCAGCCTTTCTGAGGGAATAGGCCAAGGGGTCCCCATTGAAGGAGCTGATTGCTCTGCGTACCTCCGTCAGTCTCGACCTAACACAAATACATGCGCCTGTCGCGTGTCCAGGTGTGTGTCCACCTTGTCATGGCTTCATGGGAAGGGGGTGGCTAGGAGTAGTCTGCAAGCTGCCAGAGCAAGTCACCAGCTTTATCAGCTGCTTCCAGATGACAGCACTTTTGGGTAAGAGGGCAGCAGAGAGTGAGTCACAGGCTTAATGAAGTGGCCTGGGACGTCATCTTCCTCTTTGAGATACATGAAATTAAAAGAATGATTGGTCAAGTAAGTTAAATCAAAGGGAAATCCTCTCAAAATCACTCTTCCAACCATTATTTGTTATAAACATCTTTGGCACTAATTTTGAAAATTGTTGATCATCTCCTAAGAGTTGCGCTGTCCTTCTCCAGCAGCAAGTGGCCAGTACAGTATCACCCATAATGACACTGTCATTGTCACCGTTAGTGTTGTGGGCCAGGTGGAGAACACGTACGGCAGAGGAGCGATAAAGAGGAAAGTTCACTCTTGTGAAGGTGCAGTGAGCAGGAGGCTATGCTTCTGGGAGTGGAAACATCAGGCTGTGTGTCCCCACGCATGACTTGCTGTGACAGATCTCCTGCAGTAACCTTCACTGAAGACAGCGCTCACAGGTAGCAGGAGCGTGCCTGTACAAATAACGTTTCGCTTCCCTCCCTAGCTATTGCAGATGACCCCAGCACTCTTCAGCTCCTCTTCATCCACTTGCCCCAACTTTCAGCAGCTGGCCGCCGTGGCTCGCACGGTCAGAAGCATTCCTCCCCGTGAGCACGGCTCTCCCGCACGCGGGAACATGACGAGACCCAAAGGCAGCTGCCGTGCAAGTTTACTCCCAATCCGGCAGCGGTATAGTCACATTGGTGTGGCATTCACCTCCCCTAGTTAGTCCCTCCGGGGTGAGTTTTTCCTAATTATGTCTCTGTAATTATTTCCTCCTCTGGTGTGGCAGGAGGGAGGCACGCGCTGCCCCACACGAGTTGTGCATTAAATTCTGCCACCGTGTGCCTGGAGCTTGTGGAAAGCCCAGAACGGGAGGGAGAGGGAGGGCAGGAAAAGGACCCGAAGGTGTGTTCCTTCAACACCTCCTGCTTGACACTTGAGCCCTCGTTTTACGATGGTCAAGTGTCACAGGGGACCAAGTTACAGGGTGAATCAAACTCTATATTTAGGAAGAACAACTGGAAGCTATGACAGGAATTCCCTTTTACACTTCGCTTCTCAGCCGAGTCCCGCTCCAGCCTGGAGCAGCTCTCAGTGCCATCCGGGCTGAAAGCATCGGAGCTATTTCAGACACATTAAAAGGATCCCAGTCAATACCTCAGCTGGTAGAAGAAGGTACCTCTTTCAGCATCCAAAGGAGGTACATGTACTCACTTGACGGTTTGGAGCTTTTCTTATATAAGTAAATAAGCTAATTTTGAATGGGTCAATTAAAAACTTGTAAGATCCTTATGAAAACTCTTTAATAACTGCTGTGATGTGACTACAATAGTTGTGGGTTTCTGCTTATTTTAATGTCTCGTGCAGCGTATCAGCATATTCAGAGCAGATTGTTACGGTTATTGCTTCATAGTCTGCGGGGATCTTTAAAGACTTAAAACAGAAAGTCACTTAAATACCTAGTGACTCAGAAGAAGCCTAACTGTGTATTAGCTCGAATACTGTAGGTACATAGGTACGTGCTTATTGTTGTCTATATGTTCGTTTTAGCTAGTGGAATATCACATGGAGGTGTTGACGGTAAGAGAGACGCGCTTTCGCTCTAAGCTTCACAGGTAACCGTGGCAGAGACAACAGCCAGCATTACAAAAAATGTGATCGCATTTGCCTTGAGCCCGTAGTAAGTTTTTGTGTAACAGACTGGAAGCTGCAAAGTGGGGGTTTCTCTCCTTTCTTTGTATTAGCTGGGTCTCACAGTAGTGCCATTTCTGCCAAAGCCTTTTAGTAAGATAAGACACTGCAGTTCTGTGTCCGAAATACCCGTTGTGCTTGATGCCGTGGGTGCGGCGGGGGGGGAAAGGACAGCTTCCAGCTGGGGCAGGGGGAGGGCTCTTTTCTGCTCTCTGTGTGTCACTGTACATCTCTTGTGCGGATTACAAAAGATGGTATTATGATATCTCATCGTATTTAAAGCAAATTGAATAAGTCAGCTTATTATCTTGCTGCAGCACTGTCAGAAACTATTTTTAGCAGACGGGCAGAAGACAGGTCCTTTGTTTTTCAAAGGTTCTTTCAAAAAACACTGAATTATTTCACTGTAGTAGTCCCCTATTTCACAAGTAGATCTGGTCACGGGTACTTTCACTGCAAAGCAAGAGAATTTACAGAAGTCTGGCACAACACAGTTCCAAACTGAACTAACGTTGCCGTTGCTGCCTAAGTTTGGCTCAGCATGCAGCCCATAAAAGGTAAAAGGTAAGGTGCGGGGAGGCCAAAAAGACACCAGGGAATGCAGGCTGCGTGCATCTGTGTTTCTCTGGCTGCATACATGTGATATCCTGCTGTGGAAATGAGGGTGAAGAGAGATTTTTTCAAGTTTGCGGAGCTGATTGAAATGCCAGAAATAACAATACAATCAGTGTAGCACTCTTGACTGTCTCTGAGACGCGTGGCGAAAGAACAAAGGAATTTATTAAAAAATGGACTAATCACTTCAGTACGAGATGCATCTGTAACCTAAGGTTTATTTTCCTGTGGTTGATGGTCAGTATTGCTCCGGAGGGAAAGTCAGGGAGGGGAGGGAAGGGGTGAGATCCAGAGAAGATTGACTATTTTTACTCAGTAGCATGCTGTTGTCCTGATTTCTCTGGCGGTAATGAGGACAGCACGAACTGGTAGGAAAATCACCTCCTCCAAAAGCAGTCCTACACAATTGTATCATGCATCCATCTTTAGGAACCGGTGTCTGATTGCAATCATTTTGAACTCAAGACTTCGTGTGAGCCCAGAACACCTCACTGAGTAGCACTATTGCTGTGCTTGTTCGGAAGTCCAGGCACAGTATAAATTCTTGCCCGTTCAGCTTCTTGGTGGCCCAAGAAGTGTGTATCGGTGTCTTTGCAATGCACAGGCAGGCAAAATGA
The DNA here is from genome assembly GCF_000690775.1 of Eurypyga helias. Classification (NCBI taxonomy): domain Eukaryota; kingdom Metazoa; phylum Chordata; class Aves; order Eurypygiformes; family Eurypygidae; genus Eurypyga; species Eurypyga helias. The sequence goes on from NW_010226125.1 coordinate 11,113, forward strand.
AGGAGTACATCTTCGCTTGAATTTCTTTGTTAGAGTGTTTACAAAGTAGACCCATGGTATTTTAAAATGTTTTATGTTAATTTCCTGTGCTTTTGTTTCCATTTGTCATTCTGATTACAAAGAGGAGAAGATGTTAAGCAAAATTAATTAAACTTTTCTGTATTACGCATCTTATCTTTCCAATAAACTGGGGAATTATTTTGTATTTATCTTTGGATAACCACTGGTTAACAGCACAGTTATTTCTGTGCATAGTAACTATTTTCAAAAAGAAAAAGACAGTGCAGTAAATCCTTGTGGCTTTTCGAAACCTGTGCATATTATGTCATGAACTTCAACTCACTGGAAGCATGCTAGTTTTATTTTTATGGTGGGATTTTTTTTTTTCTAATTGATTAATTAAGCAGAAGCAATTTAAATCCACAGCAGTCTATGAGAACAACATCCTCTGATGTGTTGGTTTGGACAGCACTCTCTACAGCTGCGAGCGCGATCGGTGAGAGACCTCTAATGGCAGGTCATTTTTTCTTTAAGCTCTGGTCAGCATTATACACAGATTTAAAGTTAATGTGACAATATGCAAGAGCAAGTCTTCCATGCTGCCCCAGAGATACAATTTTGGGCTGATATTCCAGGCTGAAGCCAACATACAACTGACCTATACTTTCCTTTGGTATCACCTCCACGTGACAGTTATATTCTTTGGAGTACCAAAGCCTTTGACCCAATTTTGATTTCTTGGCATATTTCTACTATTCTCTCCTATGTAATGTATTACTTTCCTCAGTATTTTCCTTCTCATCTCAGGTTAAATATAGTAGCCAAAATATGCTGTAGTTTGGTTGTGGTCAACGATTTCTCTGGTGAACTCATTTCTCACCTTTTAGAATTACTATCTTATTTTGTATTATAATGGTAGAATAACCAGCCTTTGATGGAAGTCTAGACCAGTTAAAATCTTAATTCTCAGCGAAATAATAAAAGGCTAAAATGATGTTTCAATTAATCTGATAATAAAATTTCTTGCCTTTTTTTTTTAACCTTTACAAAATATTTTGACTTTGGTGTATTTCCCTTTGTTATTGTATATTAATAATATATCAGTCCATATTTCTCCACCTGCATAAAATTATATGGAAAACTCTGTTCTTTTTTATTTTATTGCTAAAGAAAATTGACTAATCTATATGATCTAAAACTTTGAAGAGAGGCTACTTTGTGCCCTCCTGGTTGTCAAAAAGAACTTTACAGTTTGACCATCTCGATAATTTTCAGCCTATAGGTGTTAGAGATTCTTAAGGGTTTCTGGGTCAGAAAATGGTTATGTCTGCATTTACAAATGTTTTGTAACAAGTTACACTTCATTTGAAGGAAGGCTTAAGCTGAGAGTTCTAATAATTGCCATGTACATACTGTGACAGAGATAGTCATATATGGTTTACCCTCTAATGTTTCCCTTAATACTTACTCATTTTACAATGACGTTAAGGTTTAAGTGATTCCTTATCTCTACTCATTATTGTTTTTAATATGAAAGAGGGGGGTCCATTTGTGGCTATGAAAGATTAATAGAAGAAGCTCAGGTGTTCTGTCTCCTTCTGCTATTCAGAAGACATAACTAAGCAACTCTGAAACTGAGACGGAAACAGGAGCTGGGCGGATGAAATGGATGCCGGTCAAGAGGCAGCATGGGTTAAGTTCTAGCTTATCTCCCTTAGCTATCAGAATGTTAGAGCCTGTAACACTTTCCCATTTTGCTTGCAGGGATAAGCCTCTGTCTTAAAAATGTCAAAACAGCCAGCGTCACATGTCAAAGCCATTCAGGTAAGAGACAGTATTAATGTTTCAAATATAATAAAATAATAAATCTCAACCTCCATTGCTTGGAAAACTGGATTTTCAGTCAGACAAAACACCACAGAAATGCTAACTGGGATTATTCCTTTAAATTGAAAGCCTTGGTAGATAAGAAAACACTGAAAAAATTTGATCTGAAGAGCATTATGAGCTGAGCTGATAAAAAGCTGGGTGAGATAGGTTGGTTGATCGCTTGCTTGCATGGTCTTTCCAGTGTTAGGTTATGCCTGTTTGTGGATCAGCTAAGTAAAACACAGTGATATGACAGCATAACTGATCAGGATTATGAATAAAACTAAATCTTGTAGCTATTAGATTTTCCACAGAGTTAATATAATGCTAGAAGAATTACAGGCTAAAAGGATGACATAGGTGAAGTTTTTCATGTCTGCATTCCTTTAGGAAAAAACTCCATAACTTCCAATATTTGTTTAAGAATCATTTTATTTAAAAGCCAAAATAAAGTGAGAGATGTTGATGTTTTAATTTAAAAATCTTTTGTATGTCACTTACCTCCTCAAATAGCACATGTTCATAACGAAGAAGTTGGTTGTTACATGCATGTGAAACAAACAGCTGGAGAATTATCCCAACATCATCATGAATTACCATCATGAAGAATACACTTAGCTCATGCCATTATTGATTCTAATAAAAGGGCCAGAATATCTCCTGAGCTGCAGAGTTTTACAGAATTTTCATGTATTTTGTAAAATGCACTTGCAATGAAATTTTACCATTATTTCAGGTCCCCTGGATATTGCATAAGAAAGAGAAAGTGGAATTTCTTAAGTTTGACTGTCCTCTGTTTCCCCAAAGTAATATTAACTCAATGGATTGGAGTATCAAGAACATGAATTACCCACTGGCTAGACAGCATACTCAAGTTGCAAGGCACTGTAAAAATGCTAAATTCCTTTTATTATAATCAACTCTACTGGAACAGGCATGCAACTACTGTACCCTAATTCAGTTGAAATGAGCAGAAGTTTGGCATAGATTTCACTCAGTTCAAATTTTTATCTTTTACAATGACTATGGAAATGTTTGTATGCCTAATGAAAAATGTAGGTAATTTATAGCTCAATAGCATTTACACTTTACATTTAAACTCCATAGCCACATACAGACCTTTTAAAGGAATGGGTTAGTTTTTCTTTTTTCCTTAAAGAAGTATTTACAGGTTCCTTTTTTTTTTTTTTAATGATGACTTTCCAACTTCTAAATGTAAAAAATTCCTTCTACTTTGTCCATTTAAAAAGTTCATTAAGTTTAAGCACCAAGTTTAATACTTTAAGAAACTTTAATTTTTGCGAAGGTAATTTGAATCCTGAGAAAAATTACAGCACCAACTTTGAAATAACTCTATTAAATATTGTGTCAAAGGTTGCACCAGCAGGGAGACTTGCACTTGAATTGTTGTCTATTACTCTTCGAGTGCTCTAAGAACCATGAAAATGTCACATTACATTTATACATTGTGATTCATGTATTATGATGCTTTGCTATTATGTGTTATAGTAGGACCGACATCCCCTGGAGAATATACATCGTGCTGCAGCGATGGAAATGTAGTGGCACTTTACTAACTGAAGCTGCTTCTTTCTGGCCATATGACATGTACACTAAAATCTTCACTTACCAACAGCCACTAAATACAGATGAGGGAAAGCTAAAGGTGGAAGCTGGTTCCCAAGAGTATTTTGGAGCAACAGAGGACCAAAGTGGTTTCCAAAAGTAGTTGGGGGTGATAGAGGACAAAAATAATATTAATTCCTGGTAATATTCATTGCTGGCCTCCCCTTCTCAGTGTGTAAAAGGCTGTGTGTAGCTCTAGCTGATAAGCGTTCTACCTACAGACACCAGTCTTGGCTTTCCTCAGAAGTAAAGGTGAGGGGTTTCTTTTTTCTTTTTTTCTGAATTACATTCAGTTTTCTCTGTTATTTCTTTTTTCTTTTTTTTTTTCTTCCCTAATTTGAATATGTTTATATTGAAGGCTTTCCAGATTATCAGTCATCCTTCTGGACAACTAGGAATGACTGTGATGTTGTGGAGAACTTACCCCTAATAATCCTCAACTCATGCAGGGCTGCCAGTGATTCAAGAGCCAACAGTTCCAGATCTGGATGCCCTGTCTCTAGTAAACAGAAAGGAGGACACAAACACACCTCTAAATACCAGTTCAATTGAGTCAAAACAGCAATATGTGTTGTATGTCATGCTTACAGATATTTTTCCTTCAGTCTGTTCAGGAGTAGCTTACTCCAGTACACCAGTGTACATACGTACCTACTGATTATGAAAACTGCAGTGACATCCAGAATGTGGTAGGCCCTTTCCAAAACTGAAGGAAGATGCAAACCCATTAGTTTTAACAATTAGCATGCTTAAAAATAATAATGCCACCTAGAAAGTCTGTCTAGAGCAAGCACAATTTAGTATTTCAGAAATCTGGAACGAAAAAATTCTTGTTTAGCATTTCACTGGGTGTGGGGCCAGTGAGGAAGAGACCACTGGGGTTCACATCTCAGTCCCAGCATACCGGCGACAAGAGCCCTGAAATATATTTTAAAAACAAAATTGCAAACTCATGCCGATCGCAACACAACGCAGTCCTTGCAGAGCTACATCAGAATTTGGTCCACCCGTTACATGGCTGCTCACCCATGGGAAGAGACCAGCATTGGATTAAGAGGGAGATTTACAGCTCAGGACTTTGGTAGCTCTGGTCGGGAACTGCAGAATTCAGTCATAGTTTCATTTCATTCTAGAAATATTTTAATTTATAGCATGTGTTATCAGATCCAGACAGTGTTAAACTGCTCATTTTACCAAGTTAACATTTAGTGTCCATGTACATCTTGCCCAAACTCTGACGTGAATGCACTTATTGCAGATAAAATAGTTCAAACCACTTTCGAGTGACACAGATTACTCTGAAAGTGCTGAAGCAGACCAAAGAGTGGTTCATTTATTTTAATTAGCAGTCTGACACTTAGTAATTCATTTGTGTTTCCTGAACCATTTTTAGTCACAGTTGGTCCGTCAGCCACAGTCGGAAATAGAGCCGGGTCAGAATTGCTGTGTTGTGGTATGCCCTGGGTGGCCGTGGGAGGCTGGCTTCTGCTTTTACTGACTCCGAGGGGAAGGAATGCCAGTGTTCCAAAGGAGCACCAAGAGAGGAGATAGTTCTTAAAGTTTTAACTCTGCAAACCTATATGGCCATAGTAGCTACAAAGTGCAACCAAGTTTCATATTCCAAAAAAAGGTGCTGCCTGAAGGTATTGGAGTCTGGCAGGGGAGATGCTTAAAACTAAAAATAGCAAAGCCGTTTTTTTTCCACTCTTGAATGAAATAATGGGTTAAGTACTGCAAGGCTGAAAATGCCCTGTCTCCTGGGAACTTAGGAAGAGCAGATGAAAGATTTCAGTTTCTAAACTAATGCTTAGTGAAAAAGCATTATGAAATGAATACCCAGTTGTCCATGTAGTACATGACCCTACGGATATTTGCTGTCCCCACTGTAATGGCAGCATCACCTTACATAAATAAAATAAAGGGAAATAGAAAAATGGAATACAGGGAAAGGTGCTTATTTCTTGGGAAATGGATTCTTAATTTGCTTTATGTTTGATTGCAGCTGTCAGAACAGTTGCTGTTACTGAAAACAGTGAGCTGTTTTCCTGTGGTTGCCCAACCTGGGGCATGATCTAAAAGACCATGACTTGAGCAGAAGGACAGGTTTATTCATCTTCATTTAATGCAAATCAGTCAGATGGTAAACTACAATGGCACAGCTTGCTATTGGAAGGTTCTCCATAACACTACCGATTCACCCCTTGGTTTTACCAGTGGGAGTCATGATATTTTGATGACATTTCCTAGGAGCAGCTTCCCTTCTGAGATCATGAGATAAGAATAGGTATAAATTGTGCATTTAGTTGATCACGCCATTTGGCTTTAAAAATAATCCAGAGCGGGTCACATCGAGAAATAGGTACATTTTAGCTGCTCTTTCCTAAGCCATCTTTTCTGCCGTTCTTTTATCAAAAATCTTTACTTTTAAGGCATCTATTGCAAGCCCCATTTATGCTATGGCTACTGGCTTTCTGCCATGGATAAAAAATCAGAGTGATTTGTGTGGCATCATTCTGGAGGGAGTTTGCTAAAGATGGGGACTCTCTGGCATTGGAACGAGCTCAGCCTGCTTTGTCCCGTGAACACCTGTGACGGGACTGGACTGGGGTGGCTGGGCAAAACCCACCAGGGACCAGAGGGTCAAAAAGCCTTACCACCTTTTCCACAGATCCTCTGCAACCGAGAAGCATACTTCTAGGAGGAAGGCCGTACATTTGCAGTTTATAACACCCATAGGTAAATTTTGTCAGTAAAATCACATTTAATGCACTCGTAGCTTAAGTTGGCTCAGGAAGGGCTTTTCTTCCTAACTACCTGTGATTAAATGAGGTGAGAATGGGTGTCACTGGGGGAGGGAGAGGTGTCCAGTGGTTTGGATGTTATTGTAGGATTTGGGAGATTTACACTTAAATGCTGATTCTGGCACTCACTTACTGTTTGACCTTCACCAAACTGAAGGAGACCAAGATGCCTAGAGACACTTTGGTGTCTAGCACTCATTTGTTTAAAGTTCAATGAAATCAGCATTAGACTAAAATGCAGAACTCAAAAGCTTTCTAGGTAGCTTTGTTTTTTCACTTGCCATCTTTAAAATGGAGATGAAAGCACTTCTCTTTCCCACGGGAGTGGTGTGATGATGCATACATAGAAGGCGTAAGTGCTCGGAAACCTCAATAATGTCTGTACTCTTGTCCCATCCCTTTAGAGTTTTGCTATTTACCATCTGTATGTCTATTTATCAGTTGCTATTACATGCATCATAATTTCCTTCTCACAGGCTAATATTAATATCCCAATGGGAGCATTTCGACCTGGTGCAGGCCACCCTCATAAAAGAAAAGAACTTACACCTGAAGAAGTGGAGGAGGTAAGAAACAAAAGGGTTTTTTAAAATTTTTTCTCCCGGGAGAATCCCAGCCATTGATGGAAAACAGCCTTTTAGAGAAGTTATAGCAGTACATACCAGTCTGAGGTACTACAGCTGAACATACACTGATCATTCATGGAAATAACTGGCTGTCTACTTTATAGATGACTTTATCTCTACGTTGTTCTGGTTTTGATGCCAAGCCAACTATAGGAATTCAAAATGTTTCAAAGGTGTGTAGCTCTGCTTCGAGACCAGGATGATATCTGCTGTCAGGAAAGAGAGCCAGAGTTTCACCAGGAGTATTTATCAAGACTTGAATTTATGGGATACAGCAGGAAAAGTTACAGCAAAGCTGTGGAAGAATCTACTACTACCTGCTGCCTTGCACATGGATTTATTGTTACAACTTGACAATACTGGAACAGGTTTTCAAACCTGACACTTTTTGGTGTATTTGTCAACAAGTAGAAATTAAATGTGGAGACTATACCTTTGCAAATTAAAACCAGAAATTGTGAATCCATTTACCTGCATAGGGTGAAAATACTCTATTTTAGATTGACTTCTGTGTTTGCATGCCTGTATTTTACAGGGGGTATTTAACACTGAGTTTGGAATATGAAGTCCCAAGACTGATCACATAGGTTATGATTAAAATAGGTATCATATTTCTGGGTGGCATTAAAGCATTTTTTTTACAATAAACTTTTATAATAAATGAGAAACAAAACCAACAGTGGGGAACAAGGTAGTGGGATCCTCCGAACAAGAAAAAATCTCAAGTAAAGATGGGTGCTTACGGCTTCCTGGACAGCTGGCTTAGTTTGGATTTGAATCCCCAGCTGCGAACTGGTCCTGCTGAGCCAGCGCTGTGGATGCTCCCCAGAGTCAAGGGCAGGAAGGCCCAAATTGACCCACACAGCTTGGCTACCTCTGGCAGGACTCCGCTGGGTGGACTTGCTGCCCTGTGGGTGAAGTCAAGCTGTCGTGGCTGGAGGGAACCTTGTTCTCAGGCAGAGCAGAGCTGTGAGGATGATGAGGGAGGTGGGCAGCCACTTCTCTCCAGGCAGGCAGTGGCACTGCTGGTGGTTCAGCCCCAAACAAGAAGCAGCTAGATTAGTTTTGGACAAAATATGAGCTCCTTCTGACCAGGTACAAGTACTTAAAATGGTCAGGTTTGGTTATGTAAGAGCCAATTCCTCCTTTTCTGTTTAAATCAAACAGGTTTTTTTCTGAATTTCAGCATATTTTATATAAATAGTGCTCTGTTCACAGAAATCAAACCCAGGCTGACTTAACTCTTCTTAAAAAGATTGTAAAAAAACAAACCCAAACATACAAAGTGACCTTGAACACATATTGTGTCTTTCTCCCCTGGAAAGAAATCAAAGCATATTCTCTATGCAGTAATTAAACTGGTGAAGGAATGCATGTTATTAAGCAGAAACTAATATAGCATGTGTGAATTCTGGCAGTATTTGAGATATAAAATAAATGACTAGTGCTGATAATTAGGTTTGGTTGGGTAATTGAATATTGCTTTGCTTCTCAGTGAATACTATGTAGGTGAATACCATGTATGTGAATACCATGTATGAGACAGACATTACAGAATGAAAGTTCTCGGCTCTGGTTTTATAGCCAATATGCAAGCAAAGCAATGGTAGTAAATACTACAAAATCAGATCTTATAATAGGAATAGAATAAAAATGCTACCACTAGACTTACCTTTTCATCTTTCCCATTCAGTTTTGCAATACAACTTGTGATTCTTTAGATCAGCTTTAGACAAATGCAACTTTTGCTAACAGTGCTTAGCACTTTTCACTGTATTTCAAAACCTTGGCAAAGGAGGTGAGGGAAATATGGATCTTACTCAAAGGGATGGTGGAGCCAAAAGGGAAGGTGTATTTTTGAAGGCCAGCGGAGTGGACATGTTAACATGCAAAAGAAATGGGTGGTGGGAATTTCAGAAAATAACTCTTCTTCAGTCAGAGCATTTCCATGCATGTGTTTGTTAACTCTTGTCATATGTCTAAGTCACTCTTCAGAATTCCTTCAGTAAAACCAAAGGCCAAGGTTTGATCTCAGCTCTGCATTGCATACAGAGTGGGTGATACAGGGAGGAGTGCAGCCATAAATAGTGTACACCTGAGATTAGAAGGAAAGATAACATAATTTTATGGAGCGCAAGGCCTCCAAAACATGGTGAAAGTTTGCACCATTTGTACTACAAGAAGAAATGGTATTGTAGATGACTTGAAGCAGTACTTTTCACACAGTGTCTGCTGTGAGTATTTGAGGGATGGTAGTTTTTCATGAGCATTCAGGTTAGCTAGCTGTGCAAGAAGACTGTCAAAGGAAACAATACAAGCCCATGGCACCTTTGACTAATTTTGTGCATCCCTTCAAACACCTTCTGCATCAATTTATTTGTTCTTCTGCTGTGCTTTGCTGCTGTTCCAGGATGTTAAAACATTAAGCTAGATATTAGACAATATATATAGTACCTGGGCCTGGACTACTGACTGGGATTTTAAATTATCAAAATAGAAACAATAGTATGATGTTATTAGTATTATCTTGTATTAACTAATAGCATATTAGCTAAAAAGTGAGGAAAGATAATACAACTTTACTAAGCCAAGCTATATAATTGTTGCTTCAGTTTTCTTGTATGTGGTAATCTCTAGAAAGTTAGTAAAGATCAGATAAGAAGAAAATATCAGTTTTCTCAAATTCCTTGGTTTTTTGTTACTTGTCATTGCAGAAAGTCTGCTTCCTGATTAGCATGTAGCCCATTTGTTATCAGAAAAAAGAGGGGTTTACAGGCCAATAATAGTTGACAGATAAATTTGAAATTTTAAAAATTAAGTAAAATAGTAAGAATTGATGGTTCACAGTCAATAGACCTTTCAAAAAAAGCTGTGTAATAAATCTAAATACTGAATTAACTCATAAAAGCCCATCCCAAAAGGGGATTTTTGTAAAAAAAAAAGAAGAAAAAAAAGTGAAATTATTTGCAGTAAAATATTTATTAATCTATAAACCTATATTTATATATATTAATAAATCTATAATCTAATTAATCTACATGATTCTCCCTGTATGTCACCTTTATAAAATACAAACAGGCTGGAACAACTTTAAACTCTCTACTGGAAAACTATTCCTTCAAAACATTGCTTGGTCTAGAATAGTAATTGTCTACAATACATGCTGAACCTCACCTAGGAGCAATAGTACAGCTGAGGAAGTACCTAGGGCTGAAATACTGTGGTCCATGGGGAAATAAGATGCTCGCTATTGTGTAAGTTCTGTTATTTAAGCTGTCAGGTACCACCTTAATTGTAACATAAAATGACAAAAATCTTTCTGGTCTTACAGCTGAGGTTAAGAAAAGTCAAACATCATCTTGAATTGAGCTTGGGCAGAGCTTTTGGTGTCCATAACCTACTATCACAGCTCTTCTCCAGACCTGCAGAACTGCATGAAGGTTTTTGTCCCCAATTGGCCAACTATGAGAATCTGAAAGAAATTAAATGATAAAAATGGTTCTCCTGGGTTTTTTTCCTTAAAGTATGAGGGATCTGGTAATTGCCTTTAATGCTCCACTCAGTTAATTTTCCACTAATGGTCTGACACTGTAAATTCTTATTCATTTACAACAAGGTCTACATTCCTCTGCACTGAGCACCTGAATTTATTTTTTTCAGAATGTTTTTAGACAACAACCAACAAAATAATCTTTCTCTTCCTGCCCTCTTCCCACTGCCTGCCCTAATTTCTGTTGGGGTTGCATTTAGTGTAAAACCAACCTTTCCCGTTTCTCAAATAACTGACCTATACTCATACTCAAGAGATTGCTATTGCAGCAGTAAGGTCACTGGTATCCTTCTGTGCAGAATCTTCCTGCTTCGACAGAGGAGGAGAGAGACAAGAAACATCTCCCAGGAGCTAAGAAACTTCCAGGTCCTGCTGTCAACTTGTCAGAGATTCAGAATATAAAGAGCGAGCTGAAATTTGTCCCCAAAGCTGAACAATAGCTGGAACAAGCAGGTGAGTAAAGAGAGGTTCTTTACATCGCTCTAGGAAAAGCAGGACGATCCAGAAACCTCTTTGTATCAAAAGATGGCTTTCCAATTACTTCAAAGGATCTGGAATCCCACCCCATATCTCAAAGACAAAGTATAAGAAGAAAAGGTCATAATCCTTGGAATTCTGTTATTTCAAACATAGAGCATGTAGGACATTATATGTGATGACATATGGCACCCATTAAGCAGCCTAACACAAAGATTATTCAGCTGTTAGGAACATTGAAGCTAGCTTAAAAATACCAGATTCTTGCTTCTCAAGAACAAGTTCCAGTTTTACAAAATACAGAACCTATATTTGTACACACTAATTACAAATAAAGGTATTGCAGCACAAATTTATTGCAGTGATGGACAAGTAGGTCAGTAATTTTAAAAGTTCCTTTGGAACATTAGATATTTGACACTATTTAATTTCTGTAATTCAAAACTATTATGGTAGTGGCCCCATGTATTTCAGCACACAAACACACCCAATGCCACATGTGGCACCCAGGGACTTGCTGTGTATCTGCATGGGGCTTGTGTATGAACTTGGGGATAACTGTGCTCCTGAGGCGTGGCAGCTGGAGACCAGGCAGGGACACTCAGGCACTGCAGACAGCAGCAGACACTTATGGGCTACGATAGCACCACAGCTCATACTTCATCTTATTTTGCTCAACGTCCAGATGTAGATCCAGACAAGTGATATCACTCAGGGGTCCGTACTGGGACCGAAACTGTTTAATATCTTCATCAATGACAGTGGGATCAAGTGCACCCTTAGCAAGTTTGCAGCCAACACCAAGCTGTGTGGTGCGCTTGAGATGCCTGAATAATGGGACGCCTTCCAAAGGGAGCTGGACAAGCTCGAGAAATGGACCCATGTGAAATTCATGAGGTTCATCATGGCCAAGTGCAAGCTCCCGTACATGGGTCAGGACAACCCCCAGTATCAATCAGGCTGGAGGATGAAGGGATTGAGAGCAGCCCTGAGGAGAAGGACTTGGGGGTACTGGTGGATGAAAAGCTGAACATGAGCCGGCAGTGTGCGCTGGCAGCCCAGAAAGCCAACCGTATCCTGGGCTGTATCAGAAGTGTGGCCAGCAGGTCGAGGGAGGGGATTCTGCCCCTGTACTCTGCTCTTGTGAGACCCCACCTGGAGTGCTGCGTCCAGCTGTGGAGCCCCCAGCATAAGAAGGATATAGACCAGTTGGAGTGAGTCCAAAGGAGGCCATGAAGATGCTCAGAGGGCTGGAACAGCTCTGCTATGGGGACAGGCTGAGAGAGTTGGGGTTGCCCAGTGTCAAGAAGAGAAAGTTCTGGGGGGACCTTATTGCAGCCTTTCAGACTTAAAGGGGGCCTATAAGAAAGATGGGGACAGACTTTTTAGTGGGGCTTCTTGCAATAGGACATGGGGTAATGGTTTTAAACTAAAACAGGGTAGATTCAGACTAGATATAAGGAAGAAATTTTTGCGATGAGGGTGGTGAAACACTGGCCCAGATTGCCCAAAGAGGTGGTGGATGCCTCATCCCTGGAAACATTCAAGGGCAGGTTGGATAGGGCTCTGAGCAACCTGGTTTAGCAGAAGATCTCCCTGATCATTGCAAGGGGGTTGGACCGGATGATCTTTAACAGTCCCTTCCAACCCAAACCATTATGTGATTATGTTATTTAAAAGGAAATATTCCGTACTTCAATGCAAATTTCAGAATCATTTCCACCTGATTCCCAACAAGGCCCATAAACCCCCGTTGTTCTACATTCTGAGCCTTAAAGATGTTAAAGATCATTTATGTCCATTAAATTATCCCCTGATTTTCCTTGGAAAGCCTGAGTCAGTAAAGATGCTTCAGACAGTCACAATGACAGTTCATGTGTACAGAGAAGTTTCAATAATAATAAAAACAAAAAAAAGAAAATGCTGGCTACAGTAAGTAAAGGATAGTTGTGTCACGTCATAGTCATCTGAATTGCCAGTTGTGCCTATTGACACAAGTTCTTTTTATCATGACGAAGGGCTAAGCTGAATAGAACATCATCTGGAATTTACTGCACCAAAACATTAAGAACAGAAGAAAACAGAAAGCAGTGCAACAGTGTTCTGGGAATGCAGAAACCCTGTGGACCAGGAATCTTAAAAGAAATGGCATATAATCTGAGAGAATTGCCCCAGTACACACTGCAACATTAACTTATTTTTATGTACAGCATAAATATGCTATTTAGAAGGAAAAAGTGTTAGTTTTTTCCTGCTTGTACCCTGCTGTGTCATAATGTTCCCATTATTTTAAAGAAACAACAGAGTCTTTCTCTTCAGAAAACTTGGGAAAAGGGAAATTAACTTTTGTAAAATGTAACATTGTAGTCATTACACTAAAGCAGTGCCCAGAGAAATATGAATTTTTTAATGTGAGGCTTTAAAGAGGTTTTTCTCTGTAGGAGATATTTAGACAAAAATTTAACCCCATATTTATTCTCAGATGATCACTGCTTTCAACATTTAAAACAGGTTTTTAATAATTAGCTTACTGAGAGGCTGACAGAAACATTTAGGGTGTGCACAGAGATTCACTTGGAAGCAAAGATTTCTACAGAAAGATCTGCAAAGTAAAAGGCATCTTGAAAGCTGTGAGGTCATTATGAAGTAATTTTTGTCTCCTTTTGATGTATTGGTTATCAAGTTCTGACAGTGACACAGATTTCTAGATTTTGCATAGCACAGTGACAGATGATATCTGAAAACTTAGAAGATTTGCATGCACGGTACTCACTGGACACCAGCAGTTTGGTTTTGGTTGCAGTGCAGAGCTAAGCACGTGCAAAACTGAGACATAAATCTGTCGCCACATCCAGCAGCCTTGAATGGTACTCAATCTAAGGATTGTCTCATACAGATGACATTTGTCAGCTCAGTTGTTCTAGGCATGATGTGCTGAATGTATAAAATGTGATAGAACCCAAACATGAGTTGCAGCAATAACTTTCTGTGATTAACACATACATTCAGGTGAAATTTCAATTTGTGCTCAGTTCCATTTTCAGGTACAACCACCATGCTAGTTAGCACATGAGATAGCACAACAATCACCAATAAATCTCAGCCATAGCAGGCTCCAGTCAGAAGTTAAATGTTTACTCCCATTACTTATTCAATAGGACATATATTCAGCTGTTTAGTGTGTGCTATTTTGTTAATGTTTTATTTTGCACATGTATTTTTGTGCATTTAGAAATATGCATGTGCAAAGGTAGTAGCAGAAAAAAATTGTAAATGGAGAAAAGGAAAATTAATCACAACTCATTTTGTATATTAAAACTAACTGCATCAAACACATCATCTACAGGTCTGTGGAAGAAAAAATACCTTTATAACAAAGAAGGATATGCTAATTATAGATGATAGACCAGCCAAATGGGGTGACTACAGGAGTATCTTAACTGATAAGCACTTTGACTGATAAGCACTTTGATCCACCATGACCTTCAGTGGATCCAGCTTCATGACTTCTCACTAATATCCCTCCCACAAACTGTTAGACTCTGAACTATGATTGAGAGTCTATCCATGTTTCCTTACTTGGTGAAGGAGCAAACCAAAGATATTTAGCAGAAGTTACTCTAAAGTGCAAATTATGTAGGAATGGGTTTGTAAATAATGAACCAACCTACTGTTTTGTGTCCTGAAGTGTGGGGGTTTGTGCAACAAGACTTTTTACAATGTACCATGACGGGCTATGGAGTCTGAATTCTGGCCTATGGTTTTAAAGGACCTAAACCTTCATCTAGAGTGGTCTCATCTTTTCCTCTTGAAGAGGCTTTAATACTTACTGAAGGAACATCTCAAAAGGCAAAAAGGGAAATTTACTGCCTTGAAATTACAAGAAAGTCTGTGGAGGACATATGGGCGGCTCTCCTGGCACTGTGTTCTGATCATGTTTGGAGAAAGATCTTGTCAGAATTCCCATCACAACAGTGATGAGATGGAAATAGAGCTCTTATATCCATACTTACAAGATATTCCTTGGTGCTGCTACTCATTATTAAAAAAAAAAAATCACAAAAAATGTCAATTGCCCTGAAATAAAAATACACATTATAACTTTGTCTACGAAGTACTGCAGATTTTAGTTAGTTTCATGCTATATACTGCTCTTAAGCTGCATCTCAGTTAACAATAGCAGTTTATCTCTCCTGGCGTCACTGCTCTGAGTCTGTTCAATGATTGTGGCTTATCCTATGTCTTAGTCCCTGCCTCTGTGCTCACATGGACCAGAGGGATACAGTTAAGCTGCTGTACAGTTACAAGCAAAGGTATTGCCATTTTCTACAGAAACACATGCAGTGCCTTGCTAGTAGAGCAGCTCTGACATGCTATGGCCTCTTGAAACAGCCTCAGTTTTAAGAAAATGTTTTCATTTGATTAAGCCCAAGTATCCAGTCCTCACATGAGAGAAGGAAAGTTTACATCCAGAGGATGCCAATGTAGGTCAGGAGCTTAGATCTCCTTGGCTGGAGTAGGAACAAAGGAGTGAAGAAGGAGAATGTGCATGCAAGAATTTCTGCAGGACCCTTTTGCCAAAGTCAGAGGATGCTCAGGGAGGATCTCATCAGTGTGTATGAATATCTGAAGGGAGGGTGCCCAGAGGACGGAGCCAGGCTTCTCAGTGGTGCCCAGTGACAGGACAGGGGCAATGGGCACAAACTCAAACACAGGAGGGTCCCTCTGAACATCAGGAAACACTGTTTTTACTGTGAGGGTGAAAGCCCTGGCACCAGTTGCCCAGGGAGGTTGTGGAGTCTCCATTCTTGGAGACATGGTCCCGGGCAGCCTGCTGTAGGTGGTCCTGCTTGAGCAGAGTGGTTGGACCAGATGACCTCCAGAAGTTCCTTCCAATCTCAACCAGTCTCTGATTCCTCCCATCAGCCATCCCTTTTTGGCCTGCGTTCATTTCAGAGTAGTTCTCGTGTTTTTCTATCCTTGGTTTTGTAACATCCTATTTTCTTTGGTTCAGAATTCCAAGATTAGTAGCGCTTGGGGATTTCATGGCCAGCCATCAGTTTTGCCAGGACACTTCCATTTGTAAAATTGTCCTAAGAAAGTAGGTATTTGAGACGTTTTAGGATTTCTTAACAGTATGTTAAAGGTTCTTTTTGTTTGCCTTATAGGTTTTTTGAGTCTACTTATGTCATTCTTTCAGACTTTAAAACAGAAGAGCTAGAAATTTCTTTTGAAAGAGAAAGCTGGAATCCCCAGGAAATAATTAAATATCAGAGGAACCCTTGGAATCATGTTATCTCCTTGAGCAAAAAAAAGTTATTTATGTTTTGTTTCCCAAAGTTTCTGTGTTCAGAAGTAAAAATTTAGTTCCTTGTCTCTAACGTGGCCTGAAGCTGTCCATTGTGAACTGACAGTCTCTTCTCTACCTCACTGAAATGTGGTGATAAACCTCCAGCATGTAATTCTTCAGGCCTTTGCAAGAGGTTTCTTTCACATTCTCTTGTTAAATGGTGGAGGTGAAGAGGAAAGCAAACTGGAGAGACTCTGCTTTCTAGATGCCTAAGCATGCTCGAAGGCATGCTTTAGGAGGCTGACCTTACCAAGTAAAGAACAGGGCTTATTCTTATGAACAATAAATGCTTCTACATAGACTAGTCAGGAAAATGTCTTTGTCTTGTGCTTCTGAAAATTGACTAATAACTTCCAAACAAGCACTGAAAAATCACAAAACATTTTTGTCCAAAGCAAATTACAAGAATGGATACTAATTTTTTCAAACCATAAAACATGCCAAATAAAAGAGTATTTTATTTCCAAACTTCAAGAAGAGTGTTTTTATTACTGGAAGAGACAAGCACAAAGTGATAACACAAAGAACTCTCCACTAATTTTTAGAATATGAGCATGTTATTTACTCCTCTACCTTCCCCATACTCGAGGGTTTGCAGACATGTAGAGATGAACAGGCCCCTACACACAGACAGAAGACATTTCTTCATTGAGCCTCTCACTTTGAAACGTTAATGCCCTTGAAGTAACAAAATATTTCCCATGCTAGCAATGGGGCCCCGCAAATCTCTGTTCCATTCTTGAGTGAGAACCATCAGTTTCTGGGAGAAAGTTCCAAGTATTTTGTTTGTAAGCTGAAAATTAAAAAAAAAAAAAAAAAGTGAGCCACTGCTATTTAATAATTGCTCTCCTGTGATCACACTGTTGATTGCTTGGTCCTGAACTTCTAGTGTCAGCCTCTTCTATATAGTCAGATTCTTCTATATATCCCTGTGTTCCCATCAGTGCTGTTCTTGACAGATTTTTCTAAGAACTAAACTTTCTAGTCAATTTCCTGAGTTGGATGCAACATCTGGGGTGACATCCCTCAAATTAAGCTCAGAAAGGCAGGAGGCCTCCTGAAGATACCAGGCATGGAGGGATTGGTGAAGTAGGAAGATGGAATACAGTCAGTAGGCTTTGTCTTCGTTATCTCTGCTGTATGTGTTAAGAGGTACTATGAATCAAATGCAGCATTAAAAGATAAGTACCGCTGGAATATATTCCTCTTGAAAATCTGAAAACAGGATACCAGGAATCCCTAAAACTTTAGCTATTCGTTGTGTGACCAAACGCTGGTATTTTGAGAAGGTCCTGTGACCTAAATGGCACTAATCCTGAGACACAAACTCATGCCGAGCTGATTGTAATCAGGGGATTGTGGGCATTAGAAACTGTTCAGAGCGTGAAAGAGATTGTACTGGCCACTATTACAGAGTTCTAAGGG
Source organism: Eurypyga helias (assembly GCF_000690775.1). Taxonomy (NCBI): domain Eukaryota; kingdom Metazoa; phylum Chordata; class Aves; order Eurypygiformes; family Eurypygidae; genus Eurypyga; species Eurypyga helias. Next base: position 28,837 of record NW_010226125.1, read on the forward strand.
AGATGAGGGTGATGTTGTTTCTCTGTACCTGGGAATTGGCTCACCAGCATTAGGTATGCCTGGAGCACTCAGACACTGTGATGACAGACATCATCAGGAACCCAAAATAACAAGCAATTCCAGTCCCTCTAACCTTATACAGTTCAAAATGTGTTTAGCATGAAGGTTTTCAAGTCCCTACATCAGAGTAAAAAAGTTACCTGCTTTTTAATACATGAAGTGCAACTTCCTGCATTATTAACAGCTCAGATAGTTTTATCAAATATACATAAACTGTAGCCCATTAAGCTGACAGTATGATCTGAGATATCATGACTCTTATGTGATAATCAGGTGAATTTTCTTCTACATTATAGTGCTTCGTCATTTTGTTTTATAGTTTTTATTCATTTCATTTGATAAAAGACTACCTAATTATGTTTTCACAGCCTTGTTCTCAAGAACCACGTACATTACTGCGTCACTGCTTTATCACCTCTTGCAGAGATGGCTTGATATGGCAAGAGCCTTGTGGCCCCTGTTTGGGAACAGATCTTCTACAAGTGTCACAAGCCCTACTCTCTACTTAGGACTAGGCCTGCTTCAGCCAAAAAATTGCCCCTTGTGTGCCTTGTTTTGAAAAATGCATCTCCTTTTAGTGCCAAGGCTACCTCTGGTTACAAATTCTTTCTGAGAATAAATAACACGGTGTAATGGTAGGGCTCACTGTATATAGGTAGAACATCATATATAGGTAGAGCTCTCTGTTACCGAGATGCCAACATCTGTTGCCCAGTGGGCAGTACTACTGAGGAAATACCATGCTGCAGATATTAGTTCTTGCTTTCTCTATTTTCCCTGTTTTAACCCTCTAATACCCCTTTATTTGACTTGCAGCAGCAGTGTGAAATACATTGTATTTCCATGCACTAAGAGGACATTTCCTACAGGAATACATACTGTCTTTACTCTCAGCATTGGTCGTACTTTATTTTTCACATTTAATTTGCTGCAGGTTGTAGCTTGTTGAAAGGAAACTCAGCTGAACTAACTTACTTAAACCTGAAAACAAGTATAAAGTCTGGTTTTCTCTTTCTTCATTTAGTGGTTATATTAGTATGTCTGTAGTTGTTTCTGACCGCAAATGACTAAGCTTCATGTACAGACATGGATTCAATAAAAGCAGAGTAAAATCCTCAGACCTGTTGCTCAGAACTTACTCCCCCACAATGGTGAAGTTGCTATAACATGGGTTTTATTTTGATAATTCAGTTATTCAACTGATAAAAGAATAAACCGAGTCCTTCAGCTTTTAGCTCTCCTGGGTCTTTGTTCCTGTTGTTGCCTTGGAGCAAACCTGTCTTAAAATAGCTGTTACTCCTGCACAGCCTTACAGAGCCTTTCACGGAACAGAAATGTAATCTTGGTACACACAATAGCTGTGGCCGTGAATGCACTTAGGAAAGAAGAGGGCAATGGCCGTAGTTGCCCTGTTTCCCATCAAATGAAGCACGGGAGAAGCAGGCTAACTGGCCCATGTCTGCTGCCCCGTTAGTGCATTTTAACAGCGGTGGTAGCAGCAACACTGGCACACACAAGCAGAGAGGAGGACTGGCAAAATTGCTTTTACTGAGGAAATGTTGAAGAACAAAAAACTTCCCCCAAAGGCAAACTCTTCTGAGGGAAGGACATGACGACAGTAACTACGTGGTGTTATTTCAAGGGTTTGAAAGATGCAGCCTTTATATATAAGATGAAACCAACACAAAGTGTGTACTGAAATGGAAGAAAGTACAAATCCAAAGACTTGAAACAATATATTTGAGCTGAAATAGGCAGAATACAAGGAAAATCAAACCACAGTTGTTTCTGTGTTTGCAAATCATGCTGCTCTTGAGTGCAGTAGCCTTTCCAAAGATTGTCAAAGACCAGGACAGAGTACATCCTCTGATGTATACAGCATTTAATTAAGGATCCCAGGTATTTTACTTTTGAATTTTCAATTTTCTTGGTTTTATGGGTTTGTATGAAAATAGTTGATCTGTCTATTCAGTGTGTGAATGGAAGCTTTTAGTTTGGAAAAAAAAGTGTAATCTTTCTCCCTTTTAGTTCTTAAGACAAGAAGACCTCTTCCTGAAAAACCAAGAGGCATGTTTTCAGTTTTTCTGTCCATTTTGCTGAAAGTGAATTCAGACAGGCATATCTCACATGTACACATATACCCTATTTTTTTCAGTTTAAGCCCTTCATTCAAAAAGTATCAAATTAGGCAATGATATAGTATTGCAGTCATTTCCACTCTTCGTATGCTTTTGTTATTTTTAATCTTAAATTGGGCATGTCTTGTAATACATTTGCTATCAGGTGTAACAATTACTTCTGGGACAAATCAGGTGTGGCTTTTTTAAGGAGGAGCTAAATGTTGTCTGTAAAGTTACTGCAGTTAGTCTACTAACACATTAGTAGACACTGTTGAGCATGTGCATCCTTCAAAGTCTTTGACAAGAAACTGGAAATCTCAGTGAAGATCATAGAACCATAGAATGGTTTGGGTTGGAAGGGCCCTAAAAGACCATCTAGTTCCAACCCCCCTGCCATGGGCAGGGACACCTTCCACTAGACCAGGTTGCTCAAAGCCTCATCCAGCCTGGCCTTGAACACTTCCAGGGATGGGGCATCCACAGCTTCTATGGGCAACTTACAACAACAACAGCAGAACATGTACAACAAGATGTACATGTTCTGCTCCACATGTGTAGAGAATAAGAGGTTGAACCTGGCCAAGCACCACAACTCAGCTGACAGTAGCTTGCTGGGTCACAGAGCAACTTGATCACATATCCAAGTGTGAAGTTATTTGCAGTTTGTTTAAAATTAAAGAAAACT
>NW_010226125.1:31718-46597 GCF_000690775.1 Eurypyga helias
AGTAGAGCAATTAGCTCCGACTCCTTAAATGTCCTACTTCAATAGACACCATGAACGTGACTGGAAACTGGCTCCCAGTGAAGCTTGTGCTGACCTGAGGCTGAAGGCCTCATTTTTGAGCTGCAGATTGACCATCCATCAGCAAAGGAAAGTCCTTGGGACCCCCCCTGCAGAGAGAGTTTGGACATCTAACCATTTCCATCAAGGCAAAGCTCTGGTATGAAAATCATGTGCAATGGCATCACGGTGCCTTGAGCCAATGGAGCATTTCATGATGTCGCTCACCAGTGGTTGGGATTTTATTAACAGCACAGGGATCAGATACATTTTGGGCAGAATGGTCCAGGCAGCTGTTTCAGTTAGCCATGGAGTCGATCACATTGCACCGCAGTGTACTTAACTTGCTGCAGAGAGGCATTACAAGCTCTGTGTCTCCCAAATTCTCGCTTTACTGTGGAGGTGAACCTCTTGTGTGATCTACCAGTGGATACAACTGCCAGGACTTTACTTTCTATTAAAACACCTGCTGACTGTCTTCAGCATCTAAACAGAGAACTGAAGTGCCTCAGACACTGGGGATGGGCAGACAGGTGTGGAGAATAGATGGCCTAGAGCCCATGGCACCATCTTCTGCCTTGGTTGCTGTCCCCCAAGGGTTGGATGCAGGCCAGCATTGTCTTCCCCTGCCAGGGTGCACTAGCATTGCTCAGGGACAAGTCCCAGTCCTTCCCAAGAGGAAACGGGCTGTAAGGAGGCATACAAGTTTACAAAGAGAAGAAAGGCAGGTGGACACTCTGGTCTCACCCATAGTCCCCAGTGTCTGATCACACAGGTCCATTGAGAAACCTTCTGCCCTGCTCTTCTCAAGAAGATGGTGCTGCTTATGCTGCTAAGAAACCTTGAGCCATTTCTGCAAGCAGCATCATGAAGCTTGTGGGGAGAGCTGTTTAGACACAGCTAATAGAAAAAAGATGAAAAAGATCAGATTGTCTTCTCCGGGGCTTCAGCAGTGTCCTGAGTGGAGCCAGGAGCCATTTTTCCTCACACCGGATTTACAGTGTGGACTGTCTCCTCCAGATTCACGTCTGAGTAATTTAAAAAAAAAAAAGTTAATAATTTGAAAACATGCAAGAGAAGGAACATGCTGGTGGCCCTCCCTTCCGCCTTGGCTCAGCGATTATCACACATACCCAGCCAGGATGCATGAATAAAGCAGGTCAATTCCTTCTTCTCAAAAGGATTAAAAGCTGCATTTCTTGCCTCCCTGCAGACTACCCTGGCAGGGGGGATACTTTCTAGACTTTGAGCTAAAGCTAGGCTGCTGTGCAGAAATAAATTAAAATTAATCTGTAGACAAGTGAGCCTGACAGCAGCTTAGCAATGTGGAGCTCAGCTGGCAGTAGGGAAACCTGCGTCCGTGTGTCTTAGCCTGTGGATTGCTGTGTACCTTGACTAAAGGCTAATTGGTGTAGCAACAGTTTCCTAAGGCTGTGCTTCAAAAGAAACCAAGGTAGCTGCTGCTGTGTTTTTTGTACAAAGCCTGATGCAATTAGATAGGTGCTGAGGAGGAAGGTCTCTGTGGAAACCCACCAAGCTTCTGGATGCTACTCAGGGTTACATGATGCTACTCAGGTACTCAGCTGAGCAGGTTTATCAAAACTCATGTGCTTGTAGATGGGCATGAGCACAGTTTGAGGTTATAGTGTAGCTGAACCACAGATTTGAGGATTGTAGTTTTGGGGTTAAGCACCTACATACTGTTATCATTTGCACCGTAGGTATCTAAATCGCTGGGACTCCCCTCACTTCGAAGGAGCACAATCCTATTGCCACTCAGTGGGAACTATGCTCCTCAGTAACTTCAGTGCTTCTCAAAACCCCACTCCAGATCTGAATACGCAAATCGCATATTGTTTGTTTTTTAAGAATGAAGAGGCCTCTGCAGTCAGATCCAGGACTCTACTGACACAACAGTGCAGGTGCTCCAACAGGAACTGCTATGGGCACATTCTGCAGAGTCTTTCTGCAGAACTGAGTAAAACAAGTCTTTCCCACATAAACTGTAGATCATATTGGTGCAAATTCCAAACCAAAAAATAATTGGGTTTGGATGCATGTTTTTAAGGGCAGGTGATCCCTCTTGCCTTTTCCTTCTATTTCTCTGTGGAAAACTTTTTTTTTTTAGTTTGTTTAGTCAAAAAACAATTTTGTGTTGTTTAACTGGGTGTCATAGGAAAGTTTAGTTCTCCCATATATCTTCCATTCAGTCCTAATATCACATTTCTAAATGCTTGCCTGTCACAGATTGCAAAATCAAGTATTAACAGTACAGTCTTGTACAGACAACATGCTGTAACGCTTTCATTTATGTTTTGAAGAAATCAATTTATTCCAGGGGAAAAAATGGGCTTACATTTGAAGCGCTAATAAATGACAAAGCCCTACAAACACAACTTATACATATATATACTGGTTACTGTTGTGTAAGAACTCCACATGTACTGGAGCTGTATGTAACAAATATTAAACGACTCGACCATAAGCTTTCCAAAGAAGAGACAATTACCACGCTACATGCAGTAGCTTTGAAGAAGCAAGATAATTCGAGGAATTAAGGATATCCTGTCTGGACCAGATGTCAGAATACACAGTTTTCTAATACAGTCAGTTACATGTCAAGTTAAATTAGCAGCCTGAGTGTGATATCTTGCCTTCATGCTTATCCATCTCTGAAGAGACCCTCTGGGTTATGTACAAGACGGCTGTCAAATTGCCTGAGCTGATTAAGACCTCTCGCTTTTCCATGGCAAGGAGGCCACAAAATCCAGAACAAGAGTGTTAAATATTCAGAAGAGGCTTGAGATAATGTGGGTTAGGGAAGAATGATGCTGGGTTTTGACAGTTAGCAGTCACTTTTCTTGACACCTTTCCTTTTTCTCGCATTTGTTGTATTTTTTTTCAATGGATTTTGCTTCATATGAAGTGCTAAGTGTTTCAGTAAAAGTACTGGCAAATTGGACCGAGACCTCTCAGTCTTGATTTGAACGTTTTGATACTAAACCCATTGCCAACTTCCACCTCTTCTGTAACTATATTTGCAGGGATGTGACCGTTGTCTCAGGCCCTCTGCTTTTATTGCACATGTCAGAGTTATATTGAAAGAAAACAGGTGGATAAATAGTACCACGATTAATCATGGTTCAATCGTGCTATGATATTATCTGTAGGCATATCAGATGTACACTATATTTATATGGAACAACGCTCACTCATACGTTATGAATTCTGTTGAGAAAAAGCCACGTGACCAGGGGAAAGTAGCATTTTTAGAAACTCTGACTAGCACAGAGAGCCAAATGTGGGCTATTTGCAGTAGAGTAAGGTGACAGAAGAGGCAGAATTCATGATGAGTAAATTGGATATTGCTGCCCAAAGAGAGATGGCTGAGATTTCTTTTTCTTGCTTGGAGAGGAGCCCCTTCTCAGTGCCTCCAAGCTCATGAAGATTGCTACTAACACGTTACAAGCAAAGAAAACAATCTGAGAGAGCGTAGATAGGCACTGCTTCAGGGGCAGCAGCACTCGGCTTGCCCCCACCCTATCACCCCACACTCCCCATCCTGGTTCCCGCAATGCAGCCACACTGCAGGGGCGAACCACACGGGTCCACGCCAGCCTCGCAGCCGCGGAGGGAGAACCTCCCCGCCTCCGCACCTCGGCGAGGACCACCCAGCATCGCTTCAGCGGACCAGCATCTCTGGGCACATCTTCTGCTGGAGCTGAAGGGCAGCACGGAGCAGTGCTGCTCGCCTCACAGAGTTCAAGCTGCCCTAGTACCAGCGAAGTCCCTGGTACCGGGAAAGGCGTCCGGGTGCCCTCTCCCTCTGTACGAAGAGGATGTGCTTAAGTTACCCCGTCGTGGGTTTTCCCATTGGCGGTAAGTGCAGAGGCCAGCCCTGCATGCTGCTGCCCTTACAGGTTTCCCTGGCTACCGCAGGAATGTGCCTTTTTACTCCACCCCCCAGTAACGTAAAGGAACCGTGTGCCGCAGGAAGTGCTAAAATGCAGAAGACCCTTTTCTGACAGTAGTTTATTTCCTTGTGCTTACTCTGTCTGTCCTTAAAAAAGGGTAATTTCGTTTTCAAAGCATTAGTTTTCAAATGAAATTGTGGTTTTACCAACTCTACTTATATCACATCTCCAGTACAGAGCATTGCCCAAAGGGTTAATGCTGCATCTAGTTCCTTTACACTGTGGGCTGTTTGGGTTCGTGTTTGGGTTGGGTTTTTTCCCCCTTTTGGGTTTTTTTTTTTTTTTTTTGGTAAAAGAAGCGGAAATAGTTGTTCCAGAGAGATAAATCACAGTGAAAACAGATTACTTAAGCACCGCATCATGACAGTAACTCTTAGGTGAAACTAGAGGGCAGACTTCTAAAATATTTGGAGCTCCGTGCAGATGCAGATAGGTACCTCACCAGCTTCCCCAAAAAAAGGTGCAGTGCCTAACTCCCAGGGGGTTTGCATGTTTAACCAGCTAAATGCTTTCAAAATACTGTCCTGAGACGGCTTAGGAAGCCTTGTGCATAAAAATGATAGTCATTGCTGTGTGTCAGCAGCCAAGCAGCTCCTATTATGCCTGCTAATTATTATACCCAGTGCAACTGAGTTACCATTTCGTTATGCCTCCCTTTGTCTCAGAGTTGTGTCATGAATTGTGTCTTTTTGTGTACTAGAAATTGTTTTGGACTGGACTTTTTTTTTTTTCCCTTAATTATTATTACATGTGTGAGCATTGCTAACTTCTGTGTAAGGCTTGGGTTCTGACCCATTCATTGTGGGTTGTTTACAAAGACCCTTGAAGTGGCAGAGAAAGGTGGAGAGAAGTGAACTCTCATGGTCAAATTGCCAAGAAGGAAAGGAAATTAATAGAATATTTATTTGGGTTTATTTTTTTTTAACTTCTCATGGTCAAGTCTTCTGCGATGGGTAGTACAGTATAGTTCGAGGTGGAGCATGCAGTATAATTTTTAGGGCTTGGAGTTGTCAGAGTGAATCTTGAAGGTCAGCAGTCAAGTGTTTGGCATCACACACCTCAATAAAGGTGAAGAACAATGCAGCAGGAGACTGAGATGAGGCGGAGGCTGTGGAACCAGTTTGGACATGCCAATTTATGTTACACAGCAGAGCTGGGCCCTGCACTTGGCTGGACCAAAAAGGTGCAGGAATAGCTGGGGTTAAACCATCCTATTCGGTTAAAAAAATCAGAATATTTCTCCTCTGATTACAAAAACTGGCTTTCTCCAGGAACTTCTGGATGGCAGGAGTGTGGAGCAGGAATTAAGGCCTTCCAAGTCTGGCAGACGTGAAGTTGTCGGCCCTTGGAAGGCCCTGTGAAAGAGCTGCACCAGCCTCTTGGCAGGCTGCTGGGGAGCCAGCACAGGGGCTGATAAGAAACTGCCCAGTTCAGTCATGCTCAATGTTCCATGCTGCCTCAGGAGAATTGCTGAAAGCAAGATGTTTCCATAAAAAGTTGCTCTTTCAAAGCATAAACCTTTCCCAGTGGAGAAATGTTCCATCAGAAAATGTTGGACCAGTTTGACTCTTGGCATGCTCTAAGGTACAAAAGCTCATTGCATTTTAAATAAACTTTTGCAGCCTCAGCCCATGCCAGCTCTCAAACAACAAATCAAATTCGGCTTTGTCTCCCGTAATTACCCAACCTAATAATTCTCTTGTCATTTTCCCATTTTGCTTCACTGAAGGAAGCAAGGTTGTGTTTGCAGCACACCAAGATGTTGTTTGTTTCTAGTTTCATTGCCCTGAAATTTGAAAATCATAAACAGTAGTGATATAAATATATATATAGTTTTAATCCCAAATTATGTACGTACAAATGGCACCAAAATTCAATTACCTTTAGGACACAAATGGTCGGGCTTTGTTTCATAAAGCATTTTTTTGACATAGTCCTTTCTAAAACCAGCATGGTATGCACATTTTCTTCAGAGACAAATGAAAGACAAAGTCTGCCTTGCCAAGGTTGGAAAACATGGCTTTTGAAAGGCTAACCAGTTAACACCTAATGATTAGACCTTTCCCCTCAAACATTAAGGTTGCATGAGAGATGGAGAGTATGTGCAATGAAAAATGAATGTAAGGGTTGGCATCCTGGAGGATATGTGAATTCTGAAGAATAATGGAATAAAAATGTTCAGACAATGTACAGACAAAGTCTGGTAGGAACTGAACATTCATGCAGTATGGAAGCTAAGGGTGACTGTTTATGTGTTTGTTGGCGCAGATGTATTAAAATACTGTATGGCCTGCCTTACATTGTGCTACCTGAAAACTAAAATTTCTGACAATTTTCCCCTGACCATCTCATATCTGCAAAAACATATGTGGTTATAAAAGTTACACAGTGATACTGACTCATCTTTTGTCCATAACAGAATATCTCTGAAGTAACCTGCCTCACTTTAAGTAGAGGGGGAAGGAAACTCAGTACCTATATCTTAATTTTGAATGTGAATAACCACTATTAGACTATGTGTTCAGTCTCAGCTGTTTAACTGATACTTATGTGAGTCATTTATCAACTTAATATTGTTTGAATATGTGCTTTTTATCATTCAGTTACTCAACTTTTTTGTTTTGAAAAGGAAGAAGCCATTGACTCCAATGGTACTTTAGAAGTACTTTAGGTATTTTATCAGCCTTTGCCCCTGCAACTCCACCATCTCCCGCAAAATAAAAATTCAGAATGTCTTGCTTACCATTTTTTATTTAAACAATACAAATAATGTTTTTAACCCTTCTCAGTATGTGAAAGCCATGCAGATAGCAAGCAGTGTGACTTACCACTGGGCGTGCGTCCCTGGAGAAAATGCCAGCTTATCGGGAGCGTTAAGTGGCAGCCAGCATGACAGTAACAAAAGACACGAGCATTCAGGTGTGAAATCAGAGAACCTTTCCAGCAGCAGTGTTTTGCTGTGATGTGTTGCATTCAGATTTGTGAGAAAGTTTTTGCACATAATTTAGAGTAAAGCTTTAATATTTGATTTGAGAGCTAGCACCACATGAAGTGCCAGTGTAAAAGAAGTCCAGGGCAAGTGCCTTACTCCAGAAGGCGTAGTAGTAAAACAACTTGAAAAATCACCGTTCATCATTTAGTTATGTAGTACTGTTACGCATTTTAGAGTTCATGTGGCATGAAACAGCATGATCTTAAGGGTGATAGCCCACTCAAAAAAGTCTCTGAAAGCAAAGTTTTCAAAAAACATTTGTAGGTTTTTATTGCGCTATTTGACGGACTACGATGAGACTGCTGAAAGGATTCAACTGGAAGAGTCTCTAACCTACCATAAAAATGTCAGTAAAAATAAAGTGAACTTTCTCCAAATTTCAGCCTCCCCAAAACAATTATTTTTCTAGAAAAAAAAATAATAGGTGGCCTGAATTTTCACAGAAAAGCACAGAACATCTGGGAATTTTCAATTTCCTGAAAATGAATCAAAATTTTAAAAGTAAATCAGGCCCTTTTTGCAAAAAGCTTTTGTTTTGTTAGATTTCCAGCTCCCTGTCCACCCCAAATAAGGAATAATGCTTCTAAGTCCTTCCAGCACCTGTTACGCAGCAGCTTAAAGCCCTTGATGCTATGGGTCCAGGGCAGACACGGGCCACTGAGATTGTTACAGAATGTTACGGTCCAAGCTTGTGTGGCTCTGTGGGGGACATGAGAGGGTTTGACTTTTCAGAGCTGTAGTGCTTGTGGTGGGTTAACTCAAGATCCAACTTGAAGGCTGTCGCCCCCACACTCATAAATCGCTTTTGAAACAATCCAGGAATTCCAGTTTTCAGCTTTGCAACAGTTTGACCGTGTTTAATCCAGGTTACACAGCACAATACAGCCATTGTGTTCTTGCCTCTTGTACTGTAGCTGCAGACACCTGTGGGGCACTTCCCCCCCTCCCCACTTATCTCTGCGGTGGGCTACCAAGCGCTGACTGTAGGGAGTCTCTGCGGCAAGAGCAGTCGCCAACGTATACATTTTCTCCTAGCTGGAAACTTTGCTTTCAGAGACACATCCTGGTTGAGAAGCCCCAGTCATGCAATTAACTCTCAGCAGGTGCATTTCATATTGCATTGATGAGCGCCTCCTTGCAGAGCCTTCATCGCTCTCGGTACAACAAAGTTGTCCCGTTGCTTTAAATGTCACAGCTTTTTTTGACTTTTTCTTTTAGTAGGTCATTTTTATTGCTGCTTTTTTTCTGTGCTGAATATTTTATCAATAATCACTTTATTTCTAATAGGCTTACCCTGGCCCCTTCTGTACATATCTTTGTCCTGTAGCCATCACCACTACCAGTCCATAAGGGGACCTAGCAACATCTTTCCATTTTCACTGTGCATTACCACCCAGGTGCATTTCCACAGGCTATTTTTCACCCTGTGCCTACAAGCTGCTAAGTGGGTTTGGTTATCATTGGAGAAATCAGTAAGATTTGTAGCACCTCGAAGGAGGTAATAAGCACTTTGCGGGTTCAGCTCCTAGGCCTTGGCTTCCTTACTGATGAATTTGCTATGGCAAAGTTTCACCATCTCTGTTAGCCTTTTTCTTGACAATCTGAGTTGCTACTGTGAGGAATGAAAATGAAATAAAACTGGACTGTCCCGGAAATCCCTTTCTAATCTCAGTGCCATAAATTTTTCACTGATCAAGCTCTTTAAGTCATGTGGCTTCAGTAACAGCTTATTTGGGCACACTTGTTGATATGATCAGGATGATACCTTAAAAAGGGGACCAAGACCTTGAGTGATGCCTACACTGGGAATCAAATGCTTTTTAAAGCAGAAGTGGTATGGGCAAATGAGAACAGCTTAACACAAACTCAGAGAACAATTTTCCCCCTAAATTGATTAACAGTTACAAAGAATAATAATTACAGGCAGACATCTGCATAAACCTAGCAGACTCTAGTAAAGTACGACAGATGAAACCCCCTTTTTTTTTCCCTTCGGAAGGCAGTAATTTCAAAACTAGTAAGTACTGCAGCATAGTTCTCATTAACAGAGGTAGAAGTAGCCACTGCAGCTCTTCAACAACAACTTTAATCACAGGGTTTGGTATATACTGCCCGATCTTTGCTTCCCATTACCAATCACAAATGACCTCATACAGTGCCAAAGCAGTGAAACATGGGTCTGCAAAACCTATTTATAGGGACAACACTTTAGGCTATGAGAAGCTGGAGGGAAAAATGTTAATGAAAAGCAGAAAATTTAAATGAAAAATTGAATTTAATGTGAAATAAACAGGTTTTACAGCCACCATGCTTTAAGACACGTAAACTGTGAAGAGACAATGTTAAGGGTAACTCCAGAAAAAGTCACATCATCAGTAACAATACCAACAACAGAAAATATACTAGAGTTAGTATAGGTTTCTTTGTAATATCATTTTGAAACATTATGCATAATCAATCCTTAAAAATTCAGGCTCATTATGAAGTGCTCAGATATGATAATCTTCAAGACATGCTTTCCCAACTTTAAGAAGCTGTTTTCATCCCTATGAGCAACATACTTATATCAGCATCTGTAGTAAATCCGTAAGCTAAAAATTGTTTTCATTAAGGTGCTATTTCACCTAAGTGATAACTAGCAGCCCATTGTATATTGTTTTAGACAGCTTTCTGGTCTCAGCCAAGAGATGCCAAAACAAAAGGAAAAGAAATCACTGAAGAAAGAGAAAAGTTCAGAACACATTTCCATGCTCTAGAGAGTTTAACATTTGTAACATGTCACAAACCCTAAAACTTTTGAATCAGTACTAGTCAGGAAGCAGAGACATTTATTAAGGGAAGAAGGTCTTTCTTTTTCACTGTAAATACTGAAATCTGGGAGTGTTTTTTTCACTTATGAAACTGCTACTAGGTGCAATGGCTTGGACTCCTAGGAATGACATATGATAGCATTTGGGTCATCTACATCTGGGTTCCACTTACCAAGAAAAAAAGGAAAGCCGTATAGCTCATGTCGAGTATCATGGCTTTATGGACATTAGGTCTTTTCAGAGAACAAAAATTTAGATTTCATGTTTTTTAAGAGATTTTGGAAAAAGATTGATTCTGATTCAGAAAGAAAATGAGAGGTTTTGCTTCTCAAGAGAAAGAAATTTTAAGGAGAGGTCATTTAGAAAAACCAGAAATGTTTCAGTATGACTTTCCTCAAGAAGTTCAAGTGCCTTTAATCTTGGGAGCTGTCCTGGGAATTCCTCACTCTGGACGTGGAGCCCAGGAACTCTAAGGGCTCCATCTCCACCTAAGGTTTGCAGGGCTGCCTGACTCCTTGCTGCAAATCCACAGCTGGAAGCTTGGAGATACCAGAACCCTGGGACATCCCAGGATTTCTAGGGGCCTCTCCTTAGAAGTCAGAGCCCTGAAGTCCCTAGACAGAAGCAGAAATCCCACAGGTTCCCCAAAGCAGGACCCTGCCCTGCAGAACATGCTCTGAGAGCTGCCATCTCTGCTTGGCTCTCTGGTCCATGGCAGGGAAGGAGGTTTGAGGTAAGAAAAAAAAAATTAAGTTTAGAAATACTTCAAGATGTTTTACCCTGAGTGATCCAGCTGCACTGTTTCTTCTCAGGATAAGAAGATGCCTACAGCTGGATAAGTGAAGAACAAGTTGCTTGCACAAAAAAATTATAGTGGAGTTTTTCTTTTTGGATAACAGTTGTCCTAGAGACCAGCTGAACTATCTAAATCATTGGATTTTACTCTTGTTACACGTTTAAACCAATGAAGACTATTGGTAAATATTGGTCCTTCAGGGAACAGATAGATTTCTGTATTTACACCACACAGTTATTTGGTTTTGAAAGTTAAAAAATATCTGATATATAGAATGTAAAAAAGCCAAGCTGCTGCTTCAGCTGGCTTCAACCAGGAGTTGGTGCACAAACCTCACCATGAATAATATTCTCATGTATGATTTGTCCGTGTGTTCTCTTGTTCATGCTTATTAACACTCTGGGAACCATTTGCATAAATCAGTTGCTGTGTCCAAGTAGTTGCAATCCCCACACAACTAAGGGCACAACCTAGCAACCATGCACAGTTTAATACTACTGCACTGAGCCAGAAATCCTCCAAAGAGCTTCAGACACATACTGATATCTAATCTGTTTTTTCACCACTTAAACTGTTATGGCAACCATTAGGTCAGTGCAAAGCCATTCTTCTTAATTGTGTTATGTCAGCTAAGTACCCAATTTATACCTTTCAAAAATGCCACGGATTTGTTCCTTACCTGGCAGGAGATAAATCTGCTGCCATAACATATTGATCTGAAGGGCCTCCATTTGATAGCTGTCACTTCAGAGCCACTGGGCTAAATTGTCTCTCTTTTGTAAGTTCCTCTGCTGACAAAGCCTTGTGTCAGCGTAGGTAACAAGAAATTTTGACAACAGTGTAACAGGAAGAGTGTTTTCACGTGACTGTTTTTTTGGCCTTAAATAAAAAGGTCTGTTGCAGTTGACTAGACGTGCTGTTACACAGTACGCTGTTGCAGCTCCCTTGTGCGTGCGCGCTACCGAACCACGAACACTGGAAAGGGTCAGAGGTGTCTGTGGGTCCCCATGTCACACTGTCTGAAGACAGATGTACATTAATTTGAGGAACAACATATGGATGAGAAAGTGAGCATATGGCTTTCAGTAATTTCTTCATGGTGAAGATAAGCAAAGTTCATTATCAGAAAGAATATTCTTGTATTTCAGTGGAAAAGACATCCTTTCTGTGTAGCACTCTTTGTCAGACAAATTTGAAGAGTAAGTTCTGACCTTTTTTGTTTTGAAACTCTGTGTGAATGTGTATGTGCAACCTGAATCTCCATATTTAGCTGCTTCCCCACATATTCCAACTGACTGTAGGTAAAGTGGAAAAAAAAAAAAAAGAGAGATATTATTTAATCTTTCCAGTATTTCACAGAATGGTTGAGGTTGGAAGGAATCTCTGAAGGTCATCTGATACAACCCCTCTGTTCGAGTAGGGCCACACAGAACAAACTGCCAAGGACCATGCCCAGAAAATATAAATGGGACCAAATACGTTTCAAAAGACATCTGGGTGATGCTAAGATACACGAGAGTTGCTATTGTTATCCTGAGAGAAATGTAACAGATGTGTTGAAATAATTTGCAAAAAGCATTCAAGAAAACATAGTTTAATTTAAAGCAGGCTTTTTCATTGAGTCAACCAGCTACCACTGGGAGGGATTCAAGGGATGAAGTCCCCTTTGCAACCTAAACCTGCTCTCTGATGTCCCATCATGGTATTAATATGCTAACCTGGAGCAGATTTGACTTCCTACAGCTTCTTCCGCCAACTGTGTGGACAGTGATTCCAGACATGATAGAAACGTTAAGGCAGTTGCACTTGCTTTAAGGAGAAGATGATCTCAGCAAGTGGTGCCCACCAAAGGGAAGTGAGGGCAGACGAATTAAAGCAGGCCCCTTGGCCCTTCAGGTTATTCTCTCAGGAAGGTCAGGGCTTTTACCAGAAGTGTAGGAGAATTAGGGAGTCAGAGGAGATAGTCCAGCTTTATTTCACATTCCCAGTTCACTAGAGCAAAGAAGACGTCCTTTTTCCCCAGGTCTTTTTTCCTGAAGATCAGCGTGTTTGCGATTCTAGGCTAATTCTGCTCCAAACTAACATAAGTTCATGACCTTTGGCCCCTTCTTATCTTACTGAAATTGATACCCTTTTCATTCCCAGGGTGCTATTTGCTAGGAATGGTCAGATGCCATTTAAAAGTGGTGGGAACAAAACTCTTTCCTGGGTCTCCTAACTCCATGGAAGTCATTACCTTCATTTCTCACCTGTACTTCTGAAGAGGCATTTTTTGACCCTTTTTTATAAAAATTTCCAGTCAATGCAAAATTTTGTCCATGCCTGTTGTCCACGTGGAACGCCCATGGTATGTAATGACCGATTTCATTTGATTGTGATCTTTAGAGTTTGCATCATTTAAATCATGCTTCACGGCTTGGTTAAACAGTACTGTAAAGACCCAGTTCTCCAACTGTACCCCCAGCCCCCGTCCTCTCCCATATAGAGGGCTTCTTGCTGCCTTTCCTGAAATGCTGCATGTATGACTGTGATAGTGGTGAGTAAGAGATCTATAAATGGGTTCTGGTGAGGAGTAAACATCATGTGGTCGTTCACTTTGGAAGCTTGTTGAGTGGGAGGCAT
Organism: Eurypyga helias; assembly: GCF_000690775.1. NCBI lineage: Eukaryota > Metazoa > Chordata > Aves > Eurypygiformes > Eurypygidae > Eurypyga > Eurypyga helias. The sequence goes on from NW_010226125.1 coordinate 44,970, forward strand.
TTACTGAACCTTGATGCACTTGCTATAATCACTGATTTTCTATGAAGTGCTAATGGGATATGTCTGTTTTCTCCTTTGTAAAGTTACTTAGTATAAACCAGGCTGCTTTAACAGAATCTTAGGGTTAAGTATATAAGGCTGGAAACTGTTCAAATAGAGACAAATTTTATTTAGCCCTCAGGTGATTCAGGCACAGTCTTTAAATACATAACATTAGCACTGAATGTGGTCATTTTATTGAATGTATAGAAATACAGCCAAAATCTGGATTAATTTCATGTTTCATCTTCTTTCAGCTAACATGTTGTATAAGAACAGAAAATACTGACAGTTGAAGCTACTGGTGCTTTTTTTAGAGCAAATCTTTCATCTGCTTGCTGTTAACCACTTTGGGCGTATTTTGAGGGAATAAAAGGGAGATGCAACATTAAAAACTATAATTTTGAAGGAAGAAAAGTGATAATTTGCAATTCATTAATTTATTTAGATGTGTCTTTGAAGTTGCAACTATGTTAAATAGCACAAAAAAAGAAATTAAATTATTTTTAATATAAAAATAGCCATTGCTTTTTCCTGTAGTTAGAAAATTCGGGGACCCAGTCTTTTTTGTCCCAGAAGCTAACACTGGTATCTCATCCACTGCAATCACAGCCCTCCAGATTGTCAGATATGGAACGAGGAAAGTCTTGAGGGTTGAAAAAAAAGTTAATTCTATGATTCAAAAAAGCTCCTAAGCATGTGCTTATGTCCATCCTTAATCAGGACAACATTTAAGTATTTGCTGTCAAGTACATCCTTTTCTGTTTTCTTTGAAATGGCAGAGTGTTATTCAGTAGAATAAGGTTGATTGGAGTGGCGAGAGGCGCGCTGGTAGATAAGCTGCAGCAGCTGAAAGAATAACCAGGGGACATAACTGTGAGGATTATTAATGTACCATAAGCAACCTATTTTTGAGTTTACAGACTCCCATTGATCTCTGGAGGAGTTTGAGCTCTAAAAATAACATGCCTTTGGGAGCTGGGAGAGAGACAACTGGAGCCGGCCGGAGGGAGGTCTGAGTGGATTGGAGCATCATGGGGATATAATAGAGGGTCCACTGACTGCAAAGGACGTTCAGGTAGTAATTATAAGCAACCAGAGAACAGAGAGTACACCTGAGAGAAAGATAATATGATTAACAGGTGTTAAAATTGCACTGTTTGTAAGCAGTGTGCTTTAGACAAAATTTGAAAACAGTGGGCTTGATTTTCCTCAGCACCTGAGCACGGAGACAAGGCTCATCATCATGACAATTCGGTTGTTCCAGTGTTGGGATGGCAAGTGGCAGGGTTCTTGGGAGCTGTAAGGTTGGGGTTTTTTCTGCTCTTCCTGTTAATTAACTAGTCTTGTACGTGCATGGCCTCCTACAAGACTGGGTTTCCTTTGACTAGATTTGTTATGGCTCAGTTGTGACTGGGAGAACTGGAGGCAGCAGACCTTTTGGAGGACCCACTGCCTAGTGAGGGTCCTGTGCCATGGGAGGGGGAAGAAGAGAGGTGGTTACTTGGCTAGCTGGGATATGATGCCAGCTGGGACCTTTCAGCCCTGAGGTCATAAAGGTATTAAGTGATATTAATATTGGTTTCAGC